>NC_057801.1:74402970-74534034 GCF_018294505.1 Triticum aestivum | reverse complement strand
GGACTATTACTCACCGTTTTGGGGTGTCGAAGTGATTTCCATGCTTGTTGAACCCCAAGGTGCGCTTACGTGTCGGTCATCAACACTCACAGCTTTGGCCGATTATGGCCGTTTCGTGGACTATTACTGTTTTGGGGTCCCGGAGTGACTTCCACGATTAACGAACCCTGGGTGCGTTTACGTGTCGGTCATCAACACTCGCAGTTTTGGCCGATTCTGGCCTGTTTCATGGACTATTACTCACTGTTTTGGGGTCCCGGAGTGATTTCCACGATTAACGAACCCCGGGGTGGGTCTACGTGCAATCATCAATACTCGCGGTTTTTGTCGATTCTGACCCGTTTCATGTACTATTACTCACTGTTTTTGGGTCCCAGAGTGATTTCCATGATTAACGAACCCTGGGGTGCATTTACGTGTCGATCATCAATACTCGCGGTTTTTGTCGATTCTGACCCGTTTCGTGGACTATTACTCACTATTTTGGGGTCCCGGAGTGTTTTCCATGCTTGTTGAACCCCAAGGTGCGCTTACATGTCGGTCATCAACACTCACAGTTTTGGCCGATTCTGGCCATTTCGTGGACTATTGTTCATGAAGCTACAATGATGTGGGAAGGGAAAACACATTGGCAGCTCATGACATGTTCTGTAATCTTTGCACAACATGATTGTTGAGGACAAGTTTGAAGGACATGATTTTGAGAAGCCCCGTGTTTAGGTCCGCCTCTCAAAACAAGAGACAAAGCATACTACCAACTTTCTTAAGGTGCATTAACAACTTCAAGATTAACATGTGCATATGGCACTTCTCAATGATCTTGTGGATCATGTGTACCCATGCTGAAAATCACCTATGCTTTTTTTGTATCAATTATTCACTATGAACAAATATTATGGTTGAACTATGTTAGGACTATGTACTTTTTCCTGTGATAATTTGAGGGCATCCGCGGACATATAGAGCCTGGATTTGCCAACTCAGGTTGTAGATGCTCTAACCATACATGCACACGAAGAGCCTTTCAAGCAACATGCTACTCCCTCTGTAAAGAAATATAAGAGTGTTTAGATTACAACTCTAGTGATCTAAAAACTCTTATATTTCTTTACGGAGGGAGTACATGCATATTCCTTTCCCCCTGAACTGACCAACTGACCAGAACGATGATGATCTACGGCAACAAGTGACATAAAAATGGGCTCTACTGCAGCAAGCACCAAGCCAGGCTTTATTGATCGCGCGGATATTTCCACCCCAAAATATAATTGACTTCCACATATTGGAGATGGATACCAGTTTGCAAAACATCTTATGCTCTCATCAAAAAAGTAAAAAGGATTACAGGAACTGCTGTGCAAAGAAGGAATAGCACAGGTTATGAACCGCCTAACATCCCAAGGCTCGACTATACACTCGAAACAATTCCACTTGTCTCAATAAGATTATGACTCACGGTATCATCATCATGAATTCTCTGGTGTAGCAGCAACTGGAAAAATTTCTCAGCTCAGACTGCAAAAGCAGCGCCCACCCAACAATAACAAGCCCACCTGAATCACTCACTCATTCTGCAAGAAGTTCAACACAGGTCAAATGATTAGCCAACAGATATTTCAAGAACACTTACGAGGGAAATCATGACATGAATAGATCAAACAAATCAATGCAATGAAACATCTATAATTATTACCATAAGAAAATAGATAAAACATGTGCGAGACGTGCAATACCTCCTTTGCCTTTTAGAATTAGGGCCTTCAACTGGGTCACGGCTATGTTGACGTGAATTCCTGGAATCACTTGGCCCATCCCTTGAACCGTTTGCGCTCTCAGGCACGGCAGCCTGCATTCAGTACTCGATGTTACAACACATCTACAAATAACTCGATACTATTTATGAAGTTACTAACAGAAATAGGGATTGCATTTGCCTGTGAAGGAGTACTGCTGGTGTCTGCTGGGGTGCTTTGAGACTGGTTTTCAACCTGGGAGATATGTGGCATAATTTGCCTGACCAAGTTAGCAAAGCGTATCCCCTCGTCGCTGGCCACTGTTCTAGCATCTACCGGCTCAGCAGAAGCCGCTGGTGCATGCTGACTTGAAACGTTTGCTGGGGGATTTTCTCCAGAAAACAGTGATCCAATCCACTGGAGACTGTCCACCAACTGAGAAAAAGGACCCTGGCCATTCTGCTGACCATGGGAAGCCTGAGAACTGTTCCCCACATTGACCTCGACAGGATGTCCCAGATTACCTAAAAAATCCATTCATGATTAAAGCCTTGTCTTTCGGAACACCAAAATGTCAACATGTGGACCAGAATACCGAATGAAGAATCATCAAGGAATGGCATGCAAAAGTAGTGCCAACTCAGGTAGAAACTAATCAGATTTAGTCAGATATTGCCCTCATATCCTAACAGCATTTGTTAAAATCATATATGGTCATACATATGGTAATGTCAGTTTTTTGTCAGAAAAAAAAGTTACCATCAGTTTGATCTCTTTAGGGGGGAAATCACCTGGCATTTTATTTTATGTTACAGATATTAGTTCAGGGTAGAAACTAGAAATGATTGTAAGCGTTTTTGTGTAAACATTTCCACCTGCAATATTCGGAAAAGTTCACATTCAGAAAGCAAAGCGACCACGCCATGATAATACTCAAGAAAAAAAAGCAACTTGTTGACCTGTCAGTGAACAGGCTGACAAGCACACCCACAATGTAAACCTATGGGACAGACTTCATTTGATGGCAGTTGTTACCATCGACATGGCACCCATATCCCTTTAACATCCCCCGCCTTCACAATATTATTCGAATCGATGAGAACTATGGTCCGAATCCGAGCTGCAGCCAACAAAAACTGTCCAAATATCTTCTCAAAAAAACAACTGTCCAAATCCAACAAGGTATGAGGATCAGTGGGCATTGACAGGACCCAGGTTCAGGATTGCATTAGCCGTGAGTCTGCTAGAGGAACAAATTTTCAATAGCATAAATTGGGCCCCAAGAATATGGCGCCACCCAACCAGATTAAACCCCTAACAGAAACTCCAGATTTAAAGAACAAATAGCACAACAATTGAAAAGGACGAAAACAACACAGATGAAAGTAAGGAAACTCATTCACCTGCTTCACGTGCTTGAGGTGGCTGAGGATTCGGTTGCAGATTAGCATGGGTGTCACTATGAGGTTCATTTGAAGTTTGACCATTTCGTGCACCGCTACCATTAGAATTTACTCTTTGATGAACTCTGGTGATCATTGGAATGATAACACCAACTCCTCCACTAGAAGAACCCGATGGAGAGCGACTGATGCCAGCAGGCACAGCACCAGCTGTCCTAAGTGGCAATAGTCTAACTCCAGACCCAACAGCAAAAGGAGCACCACCTGCAACTCGTGCAAATGCTTCTCTAGCGTTTGAATGTGAAGCATTGCCAGTTCTATCTGTATGTTCTTGTGCTTGCTGTGCCCCAACCGATTCACTTGGGTTAGTACTGGCTACAGGCACAGACCCACCTAACATCCAAAAAGACTGGCATTTAACCATTATCATCAACCAAAATAACAACAGAAGGAAAAATGAACACGCCAGGCAGTTATCCCAGATGCATCAATTATTTATTTATTCTTTCAAGTCAAACCAGAAGAGAGACCCATACAAGATATGCAAAAGAGATAAGTATTTATATCAGAAATAGGGGAGGGAAATCACAAGCCACAGGGACAGAAAAAACTCTCTCCTGATTCAATTATTTAACTTTAAATTGACACACCCTATTCTGCTTGTTCTGATCTATTTAATATGACAATACTACCTCAGCTCTAAATAATTCCCAATCCCAATATATGCTTGCATCTGGCACAAAGTTTAGTATAAAACCATAAATTGATAAAACCAGATCCCAATCCGTGCTTACTAACTGCATCAAGTTTAGCATACCCCCATTAATTGCTAAAAGCAAGCGTCATGAATTCTTAAATCTAACTCTGAATCAACACGCCCACCCTGCATGTTCTGATTGATATAATATACCAGATAAGACATCAAAGATCTAAACCACCCCCGATCTGCACTTCTGAACTGGCTCTTACAACAATTTGGTAATTTCAAACCATTATCAGCTAGAGGTTGTGACAACTGAAACTTTTAAGTGACACATTCACCCTACATGTACTGATTACTCAGTCTGCTAAGTTAGGACTCCCGTCTGCACAATATCAACACTGCTCGACTCTCAGAACTCGTGTTTCCACAGTTCCACCATCAACTAACTTAAGGTATGATGATAGCTGAACAGACCTTCGGTACATAACAAAGCAAAAAATGAAATTCACACACCGATAATGCTCCAAAAGGAAAACTGAATCAACAGAGGGAAGCATTACTCACTTGTACGGATATGGATATCAGCATCTCTTGGGTGTAGAACAGAGCCTTGCGAACCAAGACTAGAAAACATCTGACCCATTTGGACAGATCTTGGTCCTGGAAAAAACGGAACAGGCTGGACAGAAATTAGTTAGCAAATGGATAAACAGGATACATGCCTTCTCTATTTATTAATTCTAAATTAAGATTTAAAAACTCACAGGAACCATTAGAGGGTTTGGCCCAGATGGGGATATAAAAACAGCTGGTCCAGAATTTACAACCGCTTCTGACTGAAAATAGTAAATGGGTCAGCGCAGAAGTACAAATACAAAATCGTTTCCAATCTGAAATGAGGTAAACATAGTTGTCACAGAAACCTACAGGTGCGGGATTGATACGAAGCGTCATTGTGGTGCGACCAAGTTCTAGAAGTAATGAACCAAGACTCTGGAGGAGAACACCTTGTCTCATTGCACTCTGTTGAAGGTTCCTCCGTGTTGTGGAGTCACTTACATTCCCAAGATCTCCCAATTGCGTCGAGAGTTGCTAGAATGATAACATGATTTCAAATTCCAGACTTCAAACACAGGTAAGTGATGTAAAAATTGATAATTTTAGTAACTTAATATATAAACAGCAAACAGAATCAACAAGTAAACCTGTATCAGCCAAATACACAATACATTAATTCATATTGAAGTGCCATATCATAACACACAATACATTAATTCATTTTGACGCCGCGTTGAAGAAGTTAACACATTCAAACGTCAAATTCAGTTTTGTAGCTAAATAGGTTACTCAGTATAAACATAAAATCTTTTGTACAGCTCATTATCCAATTAAAATAAAACGGCTGTACCAACATGGCATCATTTGAATAGCTGGAATCAAAACCTGAGGTCCGCTTCTAAGGGAATAGGCAAAGAACTAAATAAACGGCATTCTCAGCTGAACAAGAATAAACAAAAACAGCTTGCTAAAATGATAACGACTACTAGCATTTTGCATCAGCTACTTGAAACCCAGAAGGCTTTGAAAGATGCAACTTACAGATAGCAATTCTCCAGCCAGGTCAACAAGAAGTTGTCTAGTAGAGTGCATGGTTTCAGCTAGCAATGCTGCAGTAGGAAGTACATGATGTGCAGAAGTTGAACCAGGCTGGCTTTCCTGGCTTTGTGTACCACCAGCATGAGCACTTCCTGCAGTTCCAGGGTCAATGTTACCCACCGTTTGTGCTGCAAAAGAAAAGAACTGGGGGTAAATATTCACAGAACAAACTACAAAATGGATGCTATCGCAGATTGAAAGCACAGTCAAACCATTTCCATTGAAGCCTTCCCTCCTAAACGAGTCCCTCATAAAGTTAATGTACTGAGAAATTGTACTCACGGAATCAGGGATGACCTGCAAAAGATAGAGTATGTTAGTGACAATGTGACATTACATCCTCACCAGGCGTGCAATGAGGATGAAAGACAAAGCAAAGATTTACATTTGGCATTGATGATCCAACTGCCGCTTCAGGGAAATGCAGAGAAGCCTGCTGTTGATCAAGTTCGACCCTGACATCATTTGGGAATGAAGATTGCATAGGTTCTGAAGGTCTGGTATCAGAAGGTGCTGATCCACCCTGGCATTAAAATAGTTAATCCCAAATAAGATCCTAAAGATCTGATCTAAAGAAGTATTTTGAGAATGCTGGATTACCTGAACTTGTGGGCTGGTCAACATACTCTGGAGAATCTGCCAAAAGAAGAATAGAGGCAATTTGAACAAAACCTCAGTCATATATGCTAAATACAGATATTCTTGAATTAGAACAACTAGAATATAAGGAGCATGTTGAATTACCTGGGCAATGCTAGAGAATTCACTACCCTGGTCCAAATCTACAGCCTCAAGCACAATACTGCGAACTGTGCGACCATGACGACGAGTTGAATTTGGTACACTAGCTGAAATATTTTGACAGTTCATAAAGGAACAGAAGTTATTTCCAATAAAAAAGAAGTTCGTATTCAGACTGAGAACATGGAAGTGTGAGTCCTAAGATACAAAAAATCATATTCCCTACTGTACTGTGCCTGGTTAGTCTACCTATGCCACAGGCTGTAACAATCTAAAAATAGTAACTGCGGATGTTTACAGATTATCATCCAAAATGACCATACGATGAGGGCAACAAGCTCACACCTCAGAGTACTTGCAGAATGGTCAGATGAAACAGATCTTCATGATGAAGAGTTTGAGTCTGACACAGAAGAACCAGAGGAGACAGATTCGGAGGACACAGATTACGAGGATGATGAAGATGAAGTGGTGACTGGACACACCTATGTGGATGAGGACTGATCCATGATTGTCATGGAATGGAATTGGAAGCATGCTTCTGATTGGCTGCTTGCGCAATTGACCGCAACATGCCATTTATCTTATTATTAGGATATGTCTGTTTGAACTGAACTGCAGTTTAGGCTTTTAGCTGCTATTTTGCTTGCTGTGTGAACCTTTTGCTATGGTGTGAACTGCATTTTAGATGCTATTTGAGTTACCTATGTATTTTGTTTCCTACTTTCCTGTGCATATTATTCAAAAACAGCCAAACTTTAAAAAACGCTTAAGCGCCCATTGCTCTAAGCTTTGGCCTTTTTGGTTCACTTAAGCTTGACGATTTTTTGAACATTACTATTTTGCAACTAAACAACCAGAACTGTATGTGCCAACAATCACAATGACACATAGGTCACAACACCTGCTTCACTACACCGTTATAGAATGGTCACTAGCTCTGTCCAGACACAACAAAAACAAGAATAACATAATGCAAGAGATTCAACATATAGCACAAACTCCAGTTATGACTAGGAAACTATTTCCAACTGAAGAAGCTTACAAAGTATTCAAGCACTCCAAACTAAAAAAGACTAAATAGCACAGATACAAAGATAGCCATGTATGTTAAAAAAAAGCTTTCAATCAGCAAAACATTCATACTGTACAATTGAAAAACTCCACATACCTTCATTTCCTGCATTTCCTGATGCAGCTGGCTGGCCTGGTTGTCTAACAACAAGATGCAATGTATGGCCATCTTCAACATCTAAAAACTACTGTTAAGGAGTAATAGTTACAGGGTTGAATCTAAATACAACTTGACACACGACACATATACCATTTTGTTGGCATGATCCAAAGGAGACTTTAGTTGGGTTTTAGGAACTTCTCATGACAGGAGTGAAGACATGAGCAAAGTATTCATATTCATGACTTTGCATAATGGTACAGACATAAACATAAAAGGAAAGAAATTTGCTGCTGCAACAGAAACCGCAAACATGTTAGAAGTGTATACCAAAACAATTCCAAATGGAGCGTCATAAATTCCAACAATGTGACTAACATCCTCTAAAAATCTTGTGAAACTAAAGATAAAAAACTGTAAATGGAGTAAATACTCCATTATAATACTCAATATTAACCTGATTTTCTTATGATATTGTTCGTTCGCAATGGGCGAATATTTAATGGCAAACTGACAGACATATTATGCATTGGATAAAAGATCCAGCCGGAGGCAAGGGAATGGGCATTGGCAGGCGTTGCATGTGTCCAACAGCTTTTGCAAGTATGGAGAATGTAACATGAGGGCTGAGTTGTCTGGCATTCATAACCTGGATCCTAGACTTCTAATGTAACTATCTGATTTCAATTAATTGCATCGAGAAACAAAGTTTTGCATTTTCCTAAGAAAAAATAATGTGCACTGGATTGCATCTAATGATAACCTCTGCCAGAAATGACGTCCATTGATCAAGTAAACAATAGTTAAGACAAGAAATATAAGAATGCAAGTCAAAAGTACATGAGGATACGATAAGCAGAGAGAAGTTCATCATCCTTCAAGACTCTCCCACGACAAATCAGACGTTGTTGTTCAGACAAGACTCCAGTTACGGTAGCTATTTTGTCCTTTAGCAGAGGAATTGGCACCTGTAATGGGACAAAAGATTAACAAAGATTACACGATTTGACAGGTTTGAGAAAATAGGAATAGAACCCACTATTTGAAAAATATTTCAGCGCATCGTCTATTTTTGAGATTTTAAGAAGGATGAAAGGAGGCAAGGCCTACGCTAAGATACCGCGGAATGTCATGTGGTGGGCCTTGAAGAAACATAAAGTCCCAAGAAAGTACATTACCCTCATCAAGGACATGTACAATAATGTTGTGACAAGTGTCCGAACAAGTGATGGCGACACTGATGACTTTCCAATTAAAATAGGACTGCACCAAGGGGCCTAAATTGATGTGCATGATGTTAATTGCGCCTAGAAACGTGTATGCCTTGGTCCCTGCGCTTTGGCCCTGGGGCCCAAAAAACCCGGAGGGAGGTAGTACTATTAAAGGGGAGTTGGCAAGTTCGCATCGCTTCCAAGGTTTTGACCCTTTCTTCCATTCTCTCCAATGTAATCCCCTCCCACCTGGTATTTACGATTTTCTTCCTAAAAACCGCATGCACATTAACTCAATCCCCCCTCTCCTCGATCCCCCTCCCCCGCGTCCTGCATTAACTCAACCAAATCAAATCTTTACCAAAACCTCAACTAAATCAAAACTTTCCTTGCCTTCCCCTACCCATACCCAAATCAAATCTTACCAAAACCTCAATAAATTAGAACTTTCTTTGCCTTCCCCTACCCCAAACTACAATCAAATCAATTCTTACCAAAATCTAGAATATGATGGGTGTAAGATTTATGTCAGAACGACTGATGTTGAACCACTAGAATATGTATGCCCCTGTTGCAACAACACACGGGCAATTAGCTAGTAGAAAGTTAGTTGTGGAGACAGACTTTAGGCTTAGTAGAACCAAAACTGAGTACATAAGTGGTGGTTTCCTCGGTATCATGGTGGATAATGGCCCTAGAACAGAGGTTCGTTCATAGAAGGTGAGTACAGCTCCAAGGGACAAGAGTCGAACGGCACATCTCTGTTTTTAAGGCGTCCCTGAGGCGTCGCTTAGGCGACGCTTTGGCGTCAGGGCGCCCCCAGATGACAAGGCGTCGTACTCGCCTTAGTTTATTGAGTAAGGCGTCCGCCTTGGGCTGTAGGGCGTCTGAATCGTCCGCCTTAGCCCCGCCTTGCACGCCTTGGCCCAAATCAGACGCTCTGGTTTGTCAGGCAGGGGAAACAGAGACTCCAGCAGGAAAAACTGGCCCACGCGGGAACACAAGCGCGGGAAATATTGGCCCACGCGCGAACAGTTACAAGGAGGGGAAAGAGAGAGAGAGAGAGAGAATCGAACCAATCGTGCAAATCCTAGTCTCCAGGCGAGAGGTCTCTCTCCTGTTTCCTCTGGCGGCGGCTTCCTCCTCAGATCTGCGCCAGCTTCCTCCTCTCCGGCTACAGCTCCTCCCCCTCCCCCTCTCGAGTTGCAGCTCTTCCCTCTTCTCCTCTGGCGCAACCCTCTTCCACCAGATCAGCACCAGAACAAGGTATGGCTCCTGGCTCCTGTCCGGCTGCAGCTCTTCTCCCTCCTCCTCTGGCTCTTGTCTCTTCTCTTTCTTCCATCCAGCAGCCACACCACCGCTTCTCTCCTTCCCCGTGCTTGATCTGGTTGCTCTAATGCTTTGGTTCTCTCTTTTTCTTTGACAACTGATTGGCCTTCTCTCAGTGTTGCTGCAGTAGCCACTGGTCAGGTGTCCCTGCTCTGATGAATCAGGAGAAGAGCTAGATCTGACGATCCAGCTTGGAAGTATGGGCTTTGGCCGGATTTAGAGAGGAAAGATTTACTCCAGTGTACATTATGTGGCAAGATAATCCATGCTGGAGTGAAAAGGCTGAAGCAGCACCTTTCTGGGGGTTCCAGTGATGCGGATAAGTGTCCCGAGGCATCCATGGAGATTAGGATAGAGATGCGCAATTCCTTAAACAGTGGAAAGTTTAAAGCTACAGAGCGATATATTGATGAGGAGGATGAAGCTGAAGTTCAAAGGCGCCGTTCTGTCATGTACACAAGATAATTTGAGGCCTATGCTTTGGTAACAGTTTATATGTTAATGCTAGTTGTTAAATCTCCTAATTGACTGCCATCTATTATATATGTATGTACAATTTATTAAGTTAATGCTAGTTGTTAAATCTTCTAATTGGCTGTCATATATTATATATGCATACGTCTAAGGCGTCACCTCGCCTTACGCTTTAGCGCTTAGGCGGTGGGGCGCCCCCCCAGCGCCTCGCCTCGCCTTACCACCTTAAAAACATAGCGGCACATGGCCACAGCACCAGGGATGAGGAAGAAAAGGTTCAGGACGGACATTGGATCTTTACTAGTTTATGATCATTCTTTCAAAATCAGTACAGGATACATGTTGTCCCTTTTATAGAAAAGACACGACTTGATGCCTAAAAATAGAATCCCAACTTTCCTAACAAATCATATCTTTATCTTCCGAACTAAACCAATCTCTTTCAAAATTAAACAGATATCCATACTGACCAAATAGCCTACTATCATCATCTCCACTATTAATTGACTATGGACATATGGTACTATTCACATGAATAGTAATGGACTAGTGGACGACTGCTATAAAACATACTCCCTCCGATCCAATCATGACTTTAGTTCAAATTTGAACTAAAACCACGAAACTTTTTTGGATCGGAGGGAGTATCATTTATGCAGCAAAGGCATCATCTCATATGGAGCACAGACGTGGTGCTTCATTCCTGCTGCAAGAAATGCTTGGGACACAAAAGGCATCGACAATCTAGCATAATCGACCTGATTACTTAGTACCCCTTTCAATGTGTGCAGCTCTGTGCTGATCCTCACTGTCGAGGGGGCAGGCTGAACACATTCAGACTGCAATTCAAAAAAATATCTAAGCAAGTCAGAATCACTCCTAGGGTTCACCCAGCATACTCTTATCTTATGACACATATAATTTCGCTGGACATCATTTTACTGAGCAGATGCCTTGATCAAAACTTCCTCAAAAATATATGTTCTGCGAAAAGCACTCAATAAACTACGAAAATATACAATAGGGACAGTATGAGATCTTTTTGAGAAAATTCTGAATCATACACCATAAGAATCCTATGAACAACACATAACACTACCAAATCAAGATAATCTTAGATAATAAGAGGGAGAGGGACTAGTTGCAACTTCTAACGTTTGGCATAGAGGCATAATATCAAATGGCATCCAACTAACACAATGCTTAATGAAATATGGATGTACTGGTGTGTTCTCAAAATTACTCAAGGGAATTAGAAGAAAGTTGCAACAGTAATTTCACTGAGAAAAAACAGGAGGAAGTTGCGGGAATCAGGCCGATTGTGAACAAATATTGCATGGAAACAGCCAAGTATTTCCAGAGTACAGCAGAAAACCACACAGACAACGCAAACAACACATTGTGTGTTCCAAGAGAGCAACTTTATAACCATAGTTTATGATATGAGCATGCATTATCAACTTACACATTTATTCACGCGCAAATTGTATGTTTGGGAATCCAAAGTCTTGATTTTGATCTCTATTGTAGTCTCGGAACCCTCCGCGCAGTGTGACATTTGCACATCTGAAGAATTACACTCCATAATCTCCTGCAATGATGACAGAAACAGAGTTACTAGAAACACCAACCGACAATTTGATCTTGCGAAGTGTGAGTTTATTCATCCAATTAAACCAGTGGAACGAAATCAAGCAAGATCCTTTCACATGTAAACTTGAACGTGCACTGGAAAAATCATTCAGCAAGTACTCGTCAAGAAACAGTCGTCATTATATTGTCACAATATATCCAATCTACGGCAAGTACTCATCCAATACAAAAATCGGGGAAAAATTGAACAGACGGAGGATGCAAGAGGGAGGAGGGAGGAGGGTGAGGGGGGGGGGGGGGGGGGGGGGGGGACGGAGGACGGAGGGCTACCTGCCTATGGACTGGTCACCGGCGTAGCTCCCGGCGGCGGCGTTGCTGGGCGGGAGAGGGAGGCGCTGCTGGGCTCCTGTTCCGGCCGCGGGGCAGCGGAGGCTTCGGCCGGCTGGGCACGCCGCGGCGGAGGGCCGGCGGCGACTAGGAACCCTAGCGGTCGCGCTCGGGAAAAAGGCCTCGCTCTCTCTCTCTCTGGTCGTTCGATCGGGAGGGAGGCGCCCTCTTGGTTCGCTCGCTGCAGCGAATAGGGCTGCAATTATCCCCCCCTAGAAGGGCCGAAGACCCGCACGCCGAGGGCCTCCTCGCGAGAGCCATTCCTGGCCGTTAGATCACCACAGAAAGAACTATTGTACGTCCGATTGGGCTGGTATCTACTTTTTTTTTTGAACATAGGGCTGGTATCTACTTTGTTTCACTACCGCGGCACCCGCTTGTTCCGGACTCCCGACCGACGCTACGCATCAGCGGGGTGATAATTGGATCAGATCAAATCGGATGCCTTGACAGCCGTTGGATGGCACGGGAGCCCCGGCTTTGCAAAATGGATCATATTGCGCTCGGGTCTTTGCAAAATGAGTCGTGATGCGCTCCCGTCTAATCGTTTTCTACCGTTGCAACAGAGGTGATGTTATGATGACCACTCTGTAACACCGTTGGCGTTGCGAACGCTGACCCTATCTACAATAGAGATGATGTTTTGGTGCCCACTCTGCAATCGATCGTGTTGCAACGTTGCCCCCTATCTGCAGCGTAGGTGATGTTGTGATGGCCACTCCGCAACACCACAGCGCCCATGACCACTCCAGAAGCATGTTGTTGTCGTTGTCGTTTCACCGTCGCCATTGCAGCACGGTGGTGTAGAAAAACGCTCACAGGTTGCAGCCTCCTCCCTATGGCTTACCGTACCGGCCATGGTCACACGGACAACTTTGCCCTCACCGATGGGATCAAGCACTTGGGGAGAGGCATTGTGTGGCCGAGGTAGGGATGAGACGGCGACGTGACGGGATTGGATGGTCACGGCGAAAGGCAGAAGAAGAGAGAGTGTGTCCCATGGCGGAGAGTCGAGAGGGAATAGAGCAATGGAGAGTGTCTCCATGGTCGAGGGAGAATGTAGTAGAAGAGAAGGATGGTCAATGTGTGGGTCAGCTTTGTGGGAACGTGTAGCACACGCAGGAGGCGTCCGACGCAAACCGCTACAAGCATTTGTGTTTGTCCACATGTGCTTGCAACAAGGTCCATGTTGCAAACTACGTGGTTCGTTCATGTTGCGCTCTGCGTCGTACGATCAAAATTTTCAGGCGCCTACGGAGACAACTGATGTGCGACAGTCATCATTCGGTTGAGGGGAAGCTTTTCCCTTTGTTCCCTAATTGCTATTGGGCCCACTTTCTATAAGTCATGCCGAAACTCATGCACCGGGGTAACTCTATCCCTCTCTCCTCCCGATTTTTCCTAACTTCATGATTTCACATCTCTGTCGCCCTTCCATCGGTGACCACTGCTAGGCATTGCGCTGCTTCTTCATCATGCCATCTCATTCTTCAACCTTCCCATGCACTCTTCAACCCTTCTTATGCTTATCCCTCCTCTTTAGACGCCATCCCTAAGCCGCCTCCGCGTCGTCCTCCCTCCCAGCTTCTGCATATACCTGCCCTGTGAGCCAAGCATCATCGACAAACAAGTCAGACATCGAACCACCCTACGTGATGGAGACCTTCCTTCGTGTGTCTTTGCTTTGACATACGAAAGCCTTTCCCGCACTCTCCTTCTCACCATGTTCTCAACGGCAACACTTCGCATGTTCGTTTTCCCGCAAACCAAAAGCAAGCCAGGAGGCTTTGCGGGAGTCCGGACCTAGGCCATGCAGGACTCTGACACCATGCGCACCCAAAACCGAGTCTAAGCCCGCTCATTTGTGGCAGCCTGCTATGTTTCGGTGCTAACCCCCCTTCCCTCCCTCTTCACTCTAATCGATGTCACCTAATATGTCTCCAACGTATCTATAATTTTTTATTCTTTCATGCTATTATATTATCATTTTTGTATACTTTATATGCCATTTTATATCATTTTGGGAACCAAGCTATTAACCTAGTGCCCAGCGCCAGTTTTTTTGTTTTTGCCTGTTATTTTGTTTCACGGAAAATCAATACCAAACGAAGTCCAAATACAGCGAAACTTTACGATGATTTTTTCTAAACCAGAAGGGACCCTAGAAGGCTCAGGAGGAGACTAGATGATGTATGCGAGAGCCACAAGCTCACACGGTGCCACCTCAACTTGTGGGTCCCACGTAACTCCATTCCACTTATGTAAATTCCTTAAAATCACAAAAATGTCATAGCAAGACTTGAAACAATTATTCCGCGCCACAAGGCTCTGTTCTTCCGTGATCTCATATGGAGGTCTCCCTCAGTACTCTGCCGGAGGGAGAATCAACCACGGAGGGCTTCTACATCAACCTTGCTGCACCTCCAATGATGTGTGAGTAGTTCCTACAGGACCTATGGGTACATAGTGATTAGCTACATGGCTCTCTCTCTCTCTCTCTCTCTCTCTCTCGTGAAAGTAATTGAGTCTTTTCTGAACTTTATTATGTATGATTGTTATAGCTATGTAATGTTTTCCTATCTATGAGTTGTCTTTGGCCAAGTTAATGAGTAGATCTTTAGTGGAAGTGGTGCACAGTAGTAGGTTCAATCTTGCGGTGTCCTCACCTCGTAACAGAAAGGGTAGCGAGACACGTATTTGTATTGTTGCTACTAAAAATAAAATGATGGGTTTAGGTCATATTAGTTGATCTTATTTTGTCTACATTATGTCATCATACTCCATACATTACTTTGTTTGTTATGAACTTAATACATAGAGACGCAAGCATAGAAGCGCTCTCAAAGTGGAGTAATAGTATTAGATGCAGAATCATTTCGGTCTACTTGTCACGGACGTAATGCTTGTATACATGATCATGTCATGAATAACATCATGATTATGTGCTTTTCTATTAATTGCCCAACAACATTTTCTTTACCCACCGTATGCTATCTTAATGAGAGAGATGCCTCTAGTGGAAACTATGGCCGCCGGGTATATTTTAATCATATTACAAAACCAAAAATACTTTGCTGCAACTTTTTTTTACTTTGTTATTTATCCATCATCTACTATCAGATTTGATCCCTGTAATTAACGAGTATAAGGGGATTGACAACCCTCTTGCCCATGTTGGGTGCAAGTATTTGCTCTTGTGTGTGTAAGTACCCTCTTGCCCGCCGTCGCCGTCCATGCACATGCTACCTGTGCAAAGCAATACTAGCCTCCCTACATCTATGTCGCCAAGCAGCTCAGCCGGAAGTCCCCGACCTCCGCCATTGGGGGCATGCACCGTATTTGCGTTAATGTCAACACGACACCGCTCCATTTCGTAGACTCGCCATTGTCGCAGCTTGTCCAGGCATGTATACCAGGTGTGGATCAACTTGGTGCCTGCACTACAAAAAAAAGACACATCCGTGACATTTTGGGCCGAACGAAACTTTTTTCTGCCATACATATGACACTTCTATGACGATAATTGTGACAAAACTAGGTATCATCATAGATGTGGTGGGCTCCTACTTCTATGACAAAAAATCATGACAGAAAATGGGCTTTCCGTCCTGGGCGGGCCGGAGACGCAGTTGCATGACATTCTTTGGGTCGTCCATGACGGAAAAAACCGTGGTAGAAGCGAGGGCGAGGAAAACTTTGGGGAATTCCCGGTTATGGTGGGTGGTCGGGGGCCGAGCGATGCGCGTTTCTCTCGTACACGTACGCGCGTGTGTGCGAGGCGTTGGCTCTAACTGAACCCGAGCGAGGGCGTTGGGCTCTAACTGAACCCGAGCGATTGCACTGCAGGCTACGCGTTACTAAACCCGAGCGATCGATCGATGGCTGTTAACTGAACCCGATCGAGCGATTCCTTCGCTACTGCTGCTAACTGAAGCCGATCGATTGGATGAACAGTGAGCGTTGCAGAGGGGATGAACAGTGAGCGGTGGGGGTGGATGCAGGCCCTCGTGGCGTTGCCTCCGGATGAATAGGACGACCCCGTGGAGGGCTGGATGAACAGTAGACGGTGGAGGGGTGGTTGAACAGTAGCCGGTGGAGTAGCGCGCGGTGGAGGTTGGATGAACAAGAGCCCGTGGATGCTGGAGGAGGATGACGGTAGCCCGTGGAGGCTGGAGGAGGTCGACGGTGGAGATGAACAGTATCCCGCGGAGTCCCATTTTGCGGTACGCCACACCCCTCCCGATGAACAGGAACCCCGTTTCGACTGTAGCGCTCCAACACAAGTCCGTTTCGTCCGTTTTGCGGTACGCCACACCCCTCCCGATGAACAGGACCCCTGTTTTGACCGTAGCGCTCCAACACAAGTCCGTTTCATCTGTTTTGCAGTACGCCACACCCCTCCCGATCAACAGGACCCCTGTTTCGATTGTAGGAGGTCCGTTTCCTCTGTTTTGCGGTACGCCAGACCCCTCCCGATGAACAGGATCCCATTTCGAACGTGGCCGGTCGAACACAAGGCCGTTTCCTCTGTTCTGCGGTACGCCAGGCCTCGTTTTCATCGTTTGTTCTGTCCAAGCCCCCCTGATGAACACGACGACTCATTACGTTCTGACCCAGCCGGTTGGCTCCCCATGAACACGATGACGATGCTATTTCTCTGTTCCGACCCAGCCATGTACACGAGCCTTGGCCGTACGTATGCGCGAGTAGGCATTCGATACCCCGCTTGTATGTACACATACGTGGCCGTATTTTCTTTCTTGCACACTGGGCGCTGTACGTACGTGTACATGCTACGTGCGCGCCTCTACTACGACACGTACGTGCCTCTAGTACGACACGTGCGCGCCTCTACATCCACCAGTATATATGTACGTACACGTTCGCGACCAGAATGACAACGCTACATACGCTTCGACCAGGTGGGTCCTGACTGTCACGCACTTCCTTGCGTGCGAAGATGTAGCTGGTGGGTCCCAGCAGTCAGGGGGGCGAATCATTTTTTTTTGCCCGGACGCACTTCCTTGCGTGCGAAGGTGTAGCTGATGGGTCCCAGCAGTCAGGGGGGAAACATTTTTTTTTTGCGAAATACGATGGCCTGTCTGGTGGGTTCCTACTGTCAGGTGGAGGAATCATTATTTTGCGCATAATAAGGAGGCACTGCCTTGCGACCGCCGTGGACCCAGCTATCAGCCTCTCCATGTACAGTACTCTTCCGATGGAAGTCGTTCCTTGACCATGTTGACCACGCCGCGCGGAGAGCACCACGGCGGTGGATGACGGCGAGGCCTAGGAAGGGGACGTCGCGGAGCCGGGGAAGACGCGGCACTGGAAGCCCACGCAAAGAGGAGTACGAGGATTCACTGGTTCGACTGCGGTGTGAGGCTGCCATCGCCGCAGGGTATGGTCAGCGGTGGGAATAGTAGGGGGCGGTGAGGCCTCCACGGCAGCACAGCCGGCCACGGGAGGCAGGAGCATGTGGCACGACCGGCGCTGCTTTGGGCGGCTGGAGCAAGAAGACCAGTGGTTGAAGAAGCACTATGGCCGTTGGATGGACATCGTACGGTCACTGGAGCTAGAATCATTCATATTGACTAAGTTGACAAAGGCCCCCGTCCTAGTCAACTTAGTAGGCCCACAAGTCAGCCTCCCACCATGGTGGGTCCCAGCTAGCAGGGGGAGTATTCATTTTTTGTGCGTAATAAGGAGGCACTTCCGGTGGGTCTGAGCTGACAGCGGGGGGGGAAGTTTTTTTCGCGAAATACGGTGGCCCGTCCGGTGGGTCCCAGCAGTCAGGGGGGAAACATTTTTTTTGCGAAATAAGGTGGCCCCGTCTGGTGGGTCCCTGCTGTCAGGTGGAGGAATAATTATTTTGCGCGTAATAAGGAGGCACTTCCTTGCAACCGCCTGGACCTAGCTATCAGCCTCTCCGCGTATTGTACTCTTCTGACGGAAGTCGTTCGTTGACCATGTTAACCATGCCGCGCTGAGAGCACCAGGGCGGTGGACGACGGCGAGGCCTAGGAAGGGGACGACGCAGAGCCGGAGAAGACGCAGCAATGGAAGCCCGCGCGGAGAGGAGTATGAGGGTTCACTGGTTCGGCTGCGGTGTGAGGCTGCCGTCGCCGCAGAATAACATGGGGTGTGGGTGTGTAGAGGGATGGTCTGGCCAGCGGTGGGAGTAGTACGGGGCGGTGAGGCCTCCGCGGCATCACAGCCGGCCACGGGAGGCAGGAGCACGTGGCATGACCGGCGCTGCTTTGGGCGGCTGGAGCAAGAAGACCAGAGGTTGAAGAAGCACTACGGCCGTTGGATGGACATCGTACGATCACTGCAGCTAGAATCGTTTATATTGACTAAGTTGACAAAGCCCTTGGTACGCGTCAACTTAGTAGGCCCACAGCTCGGATTTGGCAGAGAACATACAACCCATTTGCGATTTGTAAGAATGTACAACCTATTTTTTAATTCTAATGGAATTTACTACGGCCCATTTACAGTTTGTTAAAAGTACAACCCAACTTCTAGCTAGGACTATGATTAATAATTCAAACAACCGCTCAAAACAGAATTCAAAAAAATTCCCACATTTTGATGGGATACGAAATATTTTTATCCAAAATGTTTAGTCAGGTTAAATATAATTTCAAATTAAAGTTGTATTCACTACTAGGGAAAAGCTATACACAGAATCTTACCAGCAGCGCGCTTTAAAATCAGGCACTGCTGCTAAGTAGCAGTAGCGCGCGCAGACAAAACTCGCTGCTGAAACAAGTTTATTAGTAGCGCGTACACTCAAAGACGCACTACTGCTAAAATTACCACGACGCCGCCGCGAGGCCAGTTATAGCGGCAGCGCGTTAATACAAAGAGCGCTACTGCTACGGGTCATAGCAGCAGCGCATTTACACAATAATCGCTGCTGCTAAGTTAACTAGTCGCAATAACCCACAGATCCACACACTCACTCGATCTCCCCATCACCCCCCCGCGCCGTCGGTCCTCCCCCGTCGCCCCTCCTTCGATCTGCGCCGCCGTCACCTCATCCTCCTCGCTGGACTCGGTACCGGCCTCCTCCTCCGTTCTCCCTCCACTCGCCGCTGGCCGACCCCTCCTCGCTCCGCCTTCCTCCTCCGTCCTCCCTCCACTCGCCGCCAGCCGGCCCCTCCTCGTTCCGCCTTCCTCCTCCGTCATACTCTCTACTCCCTCCTCGAGTCGCCCCTCCTTCTCCCTCCTCCCTGCTACATTTTGATTTAGTAGGCTAGTTTATATGCAACATTTTGATTTAGTTGATATGATTCAGTTGATTTAGTAGGCTGGTTGATTTAGAACATTTTCATTTAGTTGATTTAGTAGGCTAGTTGATTTAGTTGATTTAGAACATTGTGTCATTTAGTTGATTTAGTATGCTAGTTGATTTAGTATGCACCATTTTATTGTTATTTTTTCTGTACATGGATAGGTAGATGCTTTTGTTTTTTTGTAATAAGTTATTTTTTTGGCAAAATGTAGGTGCCAATTTAGATAAATTTGCCACTTGTTTTTTAATCAATTATCTTAGGCAATAGGAGCCATCAAAATGCTTTGGTAGGTGGTACCTTGTCATCTAATCGTTAATCCTTTGCTCATATTGCTTTAGGAAAATGGCGCCACCACCACCACTATGTCGACTGTGCAAGTCAAGGTGCGCCAGCAGCCTTGCAACTGGCAAGCTGTTTGGCATCTACTTCCAGCCGAGTTTTCGTCATGCGGTGGTAAGAAATTAGATGAAATATAACAACTATTTTATTTTTAGTGTTGGCATTACTGCATTGTGTCATTTTGCTTTTCTTACACAGATCGTCCCATGCAATGTGAGGTTGAAATTCAACAAGCTAACAGGAGATACTGTGATATTTGAGGCTCCTGGGGGGCCGTACACTATGGAGGTCGAGAAAGGACGCAATATGTCACAGATTGGAGGAGATGGATGGGCCCGTTTCCTCGCCCGCATGCGTCTTACTGGTGGTGAGTTGATCAGGTTCTCCTTCAGAGCAGAAAGACCCAAGCTGGCTGTCATTTATCTCAACCTGGTGGAAGATGATGAAGATGACAAGGATGATGAAGATGACGAAGATGACGAAGATGATGCAGATGACGAAGATGATGAAGATAATGAGGACCCACTTCATGAAGCCATCGTAGCTCAAAGAATGAGGCTGAGCGAGGACGAGGTGCGCAACCTATGGGACATAATTCCGCCACGTGATGACTTTGTCGGGGTGCCATTCGTGACTCGCCTGCCAAGTACCATGGTCGATCGGCATGAAATGGTATGTTATACGTACTGACTGTAGTAATTTGATGATATATATATGCTTTATTGTTATACTTACAAATGCAAATTATCCGATGATATGCTTAGTGAATCCGATGAAATGCTTAGTGTAGAGTCCAATGATATGCTTAGTAGAATTCATGATTAATTAGTACAAATGTGTAGTACTGTGTCTTTTGATAGTGTAGAAATCTAGACTTAATAGAAATATATTTGCAAGAGTATGTGTGAGGCTATTTATTAATTGATATGTTTTTCTTATTCAGAAATTGCCAAAGAACCTATCTGTGAGTTGTGGTATCGAGCCTGATGAAGAAGGCTCAGCTGGACTACGCCTTACCGCAAGGGGCTCCGTCACCACCTGTACTTACCGCATGGACACAAATGGTCGCACACACTTAAACTCGGTTGGGTGGAAGAGATTCCTCGTTGGCAAGAATCTTCGTGTTGGACAGGCCATCCTAATTACTATCAGGAACACCCACCGCCCAGGCTTGAGGATGATGATCGTCGTCGATATCATCTAGAACTACATATGTGTGGCTATATCATCTAGAACTACATATGATGATCGTCGTCGATATCATGTAGAACTACATATGATGATCATCGTCGATATCATCTAGAACTAAATATGATGATCGTAGTCGATGTCACCTTGTACTGCTTGAGGATGCATGTTGAGTATATATGAAATTGTAATCTAGTACTTCCTCGGTTCCAAATTACTCGTCGTGGTTTTAGTTCAAATTTGAACTAAAACCAGGACGGGTAATTTGGAACCGAGGGAGTACTACCTAGTACCTATAATGCTTTATGAAATTGATATCTAGTAGAACTAGTATCTGAAAATTGCAGTTTACTGAAGCCGGAATGGGGAAATGGTGGAAGATATAACAGTAGCGCGGGAGCAGGAAATCGCTACAGCTAACTAATAGTAGCGCGTTCGGGAAATGCGTTGCTGATATAGTCAATAGTAGTAGCGCGGGTACAGGCAGCGCTACTACTAACGGTTAGCTGTAACGCCTTATTCGTAGCGCAGGTGCCCGCGCTGCTGATAGCCTCAAAACCCGCGCTACTACTAGGGTTTTCCCTAGTAGTGATTACGTTAAAATCCAACGAAATATTGCGCGCGCAACAAGTAATAAAATTAAAATTTTCAAATTCCTAAAATAATATATTTTTTAAACTAATTACGCATTTGGTACATAGTTACTGCCTAGTTATTATAATTACATCCCATTTATTATTTCTTAAAGTCCATTTTCTTGTTAAGCCTAATGCATACCTCATAGGAAAGTTTGCTGCCCAGCGGGGCGGAGAATAACAAGTTGACCCGGATATTGTGTACAACTGTCGGCCCAGTTGCATTGCTGATGTTGAGAAAAAGGCCTGTGTAGTACAGTACAACCTAACATGGCTACTCAGCCCACATTCAGCGATGCCGGAAAGGCCCAAACAAGGCTTCTGTACAACTTTTTGAAGTCATTGAGCTCAATTAATAACTTAAGAAAAAAGTTAGATTACAGTGGAACCTAATTAAAAGCTATCACGAGCAAATAAATAATTCAACGGGTCTCACTTGTGCGTGTGTGCGTGTGTGTGGGCGTGTGTGTGTGTGTGAGAGAGAGAGAGAGAGACCCATCGGTCGATGCTCGTAAATACATCTTTCAGCCATATGCATTGTTGATGCTCAGTAAAAACTTATATAGTTGACACAATCATATAGAACATCATAGCACACTGAACTTGCATACAAAAATTTCATGCAGGCGGTACAATCAGGATGGAAGCAGTGGATCGCTACGGGTAGGGCTATGTTGAAACCAACGAAGTCGTACATAACGGTTCATTGTCTTTATCAATGAAGAGGAAATATCTGAATGCTGTGCAAAGAAAACAGACAAACAACACAATAAGTTCTGCTACCACATTAAGTTGACGTACAACCCTTTCTAAAAAAAGTTCAGGTACAAAATTAGAACATGTCACAATCAAATGTATTGGCATATCAGTGCTTCACACCCATAGCTCAGATTTAACTAGTATCTGACAAGATTCAGTTGTTACGTCAAATTAGAGCACATCCAGGCAGCCGGCCCTGCCTCTTCTCCCAAAGAAGCAGTGGCCTCCGCCACGCGATGGAGTAGGCCCTGTGCCATCCATTGTTCTGAGCAACACGGGGAAAGTCTGACGTTGACTCCTGTAATGGACGTCGTTGACGGAGCCTGGCACCAGCGGCGGCGACAGGACTTCGATTGATGGATTGACCACTTCTTCGACATGCACGAACACTCGATACAAGTACATCCCTAACGTGGTCTGTGGCGGCCTTGGTGGCGACGAATAGTACAACCTCGGTTCTTGCACCGGTATCTCAACACCAATCACCATCAGTATGGTGGACGACTTCTTCATGCACGCCATAACCGTCAGAGCCCAGCTGTCTGGAGGAACAAACATACTTACGAGCTCACCTCCAAGGTCGTTGATAAGCTCGTTCATGGACTTGCTATTCCAAGCACGTCAAGGCATGCTGTCGGTGTCAAAACCGGCGGATCTCGGGTAGGGGGTCCCGAACTGTGCGTCTAAGCGGATGGTAACAGGAGACAAGGGACACGATATTTTTTACCCAGGTTCGGGCCCTCTCGATGGAGGTAAAACCCTACTCCTGCTTGATTGATATTGATGATATGGGTAGTACAAGAGTAGATCTACCACGAGATCAAGGACGCTAAACCCTAGAAGCTAGCCTATGGTATGATTGTATGTAATGTATGTTGTCCTACGGACTAAAGCCCTCCGGTTTATATAGATACCGGAGAGGGCTAGGGTTACACAGAGTCGGTTACAATAGTAGGAGATCTACGTATCCGTATCGCCAAGCTTGCCTTCCACGCCAAGTAAAGTACCTTCCGGACACGAGCCGGAGTCTTCAATCTTGTATCTTCGTAGTCTTGGAGTCCGGCGGACATTGATAGTCCGGCTGTCCGAACACCCCCTAGTCCAGGACTCCCTCAGTAGCCCCTGAACCAGTCTTCAATGACGATAAGTCTGGCGTGCATAATGTTCAGCATTGCAAGGTGGGTTCCTCCCTTGAATAATCCAGAGAAGATAATGAACACCAGGATAGTGTCCGGCTCTGCAAAATAAATTCCACATTCCACCGTAGAGAGAATAAAATGTACACTTAGTTCAATCTGCTGACGTATTATGCGGCATGACATCACACCGCCACCAGGCCTTTGTTTGAATCATTATACCACCTCAGCATTAGCAAAGCGGTTTCCTCGGCACGTCTTATCGAAGCAGAGATCGTGTTCCCCTTATTTCGGGATTCTCATCAATATGTGCGTGGGTAACCCAACTGCTCCCGTCGCCACGCCTCCTCTATCGAAGGGGAATCCCAAACGGTCATGGAGACGGCCCTTGGTATTTTTTCCCCTTTATAAGAGGACCAAGGCTCGCCATTGTTCTTCAATCTCGCATCGAATCTCTTTCCCGCTCCCGGTTCCAACACCCAGAGCCTCGGATTCAAGCGCTTCGGATCCTTAACCATGTCCGGCTCCGACCTCCAGGGCCGGTGGATGCCCTCCTCCATCACGGAGGAAGACATATTGAAGCTGCGTGAGGCCAAGTACCTGGCCTTCGAGATTTCGCACATGTTGCCTGCTCAAGGGCAGGTTGTGCCGGCCCCCGAGCCCGGTGAATACGTCGTTTTCGTATCCCTCCTCCGTCGGGGTTTAGGCTTCCCGATGGATCCCTTCGTGAGAGGGCTCCTGTTATACTATGGGCTGGACTTTCACAACTTGGCTCCGGAGTCCGTCCTCCATATCTCCGCATTCATTATCGTCTGCGAAGCCTTCCTCCGCGTCATTCCCCACTTTGGCTTATGGCTGAAGACCTTCAAGGTGGAGCCGAAGATGATCCGGGGGCGTCAAGCGGAGTGCGGCGGGGCGACCATAAGCAAAAAGGTCGATGCCCCGTGGCTCGAGGGTTCCTTCCAAGAGGAACTCGGATTGTGGCAGCAGGAGTGGTTCTATATCACCGCTCCAAGGGGCAGCAAGCAAAAGCCGCCGCCCTTATTCCGCCCGGGACCTCCACGCCAACTGATGTCGTGGGTCAACCAAGGGCTCAATTGGGGGCCGTCCGAAGACGTGCCTTCACTGCAGGGCCGGATTCGTGATCTCCAAGCGAGGGAGATCGACCTGATCAAGGTGATGCAAGTCATGCTAATTAGGCATCTTCTGCCCTGCAAGCGCTGTCCTCTCCGTCTATGGGAATTCAACCCGGAGGGACCTCGGATTCTCCAACACTTCATGGGTGCGACACCCGTGGAGATGTACAAGTTGTTCTTCGGACCGCGGGTGGCGTGTCCGGATTCAGCCGAGGATGCAGGTCTAAGCCGCGATCGCCTGGATACTCAGGTAAGTAGCTCAGAGTCTGGACATTCTGTTTATGTGCCTTTCCAGAGTTTGCCTTCTGACCCTTTGTTCTTTACAGGAATGGGTGGCACGATCAAGGCTGATAAGGTGTCCGGCCCCCCTCCCAGAGACCGCACAGGAGCCCGTGCTGGTCAGAATGTTGGAGGTTGCACCCACAGAAGGGGGCGACGGGGGAAATAGAGGAGCTAATATTTCGCCCAAAGGGGCGACTGAAGAAGGAGGAAGCAAGAACCCCTCCCTTCAGGGAGAGAAGAGGACCGCCTCTGAAGATCCGGAGGCCAAAGCCCCTAAGCGTGGGAAGAGATCTTCCCCGGGGGGTCCGGCGCCCGGAAAGAATCCGGACGCACAACCATCATCAAAGGATCGGCCCTCCAGCGAGCCGTGAGTATGAAAGAGAGAGTTGATTAGTAAGGAAATACCTTCATTTGTGCTTCTGTAGATAACCAAAATATTTATATTGCAGTTCGGATCTGCAGCCTTCTCAGATGAGTTCATCTTCGGGGGACCTTCTTCCGGAGATGATGGAGAGCGATACGCCCCCATCCGCAGCGCCGCCAGATGAGGCAGGCGAACCCGAAGTGTCATCACGGAGGGTATCCCCGAGTCCAGAGGGGCCAGAGAGTTCGGCGCCTACTAGTGTTCGGCCGGGAGAACTGAAGAATTTGCTCGAGAGGGCGTCTATCTCAGAAGATCACCGTGCATTAATGCATATGGTGGTTGGAAGGATTTCGTCCGCTGAGAGCGGATTGTGTAATGCCGCCATGAGTTTGCTGGCGGGATTTGAGGTATGCAAGAATAACGCACCCCTTTGTCTTTTAACAGTTTTGCATATAAAAAATGCGCCCTGTATAGATAGTAGCCCCTGAGACTCGGTAGGTTGTCGGAAACGACAGCGTACCGAGGATCGAAATCTAAAGAAATGAATTCCGTCATTCCTATGCAGGTGGCGGATAGTCCGGGGGCTAGCCGGACTAGTGAGTTTGCCGAGTTAAATTGGAAATTGGACTTGGCGGATGCGAACATCGCACTTGTCAACAGGCGACTTGACGAGTCGCAAGGTAAAAGAGTTCTCCGCAATCGCTTTATTAGGGGGGTCAAAGCCCTCCTCTGATAAATTATATGCTGTTTATACAGACGGTGCTGCTGCTGTGGAGGACCTTCGGGCCGAACTTGCTCGAGCTAAGGAGCAAGCCCGAAGGAGTGAAGCGGCTGCCGCGAGGGCGGCCGAGGAGTTGAAAGCCGAAAAGGCTGCGCACTGCCTAAGCAGGGCCGAGGTGGCCGAATTGGCCATGAAAGTAAAGGATGCTGCCGACCGCAATGAGGCTCTTGAAAAGGAGCGCTTATCGGAGCGGGAAGACCTGAAGAAGGCCACCGCCGAAGCCAAGGATGCCCGCTCTGCAATGCGGGCTATGAAGGAGGAGCTGCGCCAGGCCGGAGAGATCGTGGCTGGCAAGCCTTTTCTGCTGCGTCGCCGATTTATGGATGGAAAGTATGCTCAATTTGAGCGGCTGTGGAGTCCGGAGGATCCGTATATGGACTTAGCTGCAAGTGCGACTGACGCCGTTAAGCACTTCCGGAGCCAGAAGGATCATAAGACGGAAGAGCTATATTGGTCTCAATTCCACAGTCCGGATCACCCACTTCCATTGACAGACCGGTTGGCCGAATGGGCCGAGCTAAATAGATTGTCCGGACTTGCCATGACTGACATCATGGCCCATGTCTGGCCAGAGAGGTCCAAGGCGACGAGCTATTTTGGTTTATTACAGCAATTCCTTGGAGCGGTGCCGCGTATAAAGGAGATGAAGCGGTTGGCCTGTATAGAGGGCGCGCGGATGGCTCTTGCCCGTGTAAAGGCGTATTGTCCAGAGATGGACGCCACCGCTGTTGCTGCCCAGGGTTCGGATGAAAACCGGCTCCCTGCCGAGCACTATTTCGGGGAAGTTATGCGTGGCGCTCATGTAATAGAGTCGCAGTGCTCGAAGAATGTAACGTTCAAATGAACGCATTAGCTTATAAATTGATGATCATGTTATAACTGCTTTTTATACTTGTGCGTCCAAGTAGTAAAACTTCTCCTTTTCGGCCGTTTACGTATACGTGTGTATAACCTGAAAGATGCAGTCTTCGGCTTCAGCCCCCACGCACAAGGTGCTGGGGTGTTCGCAAAAATAGCGCGTTTTCACACTTAATCCGACGTCTCGGTCCTATTATAAGGAGGTGGTAGCGTAGCAAACGAGGCAATCCGGACTATAATGCTTTATCACTTTCACTTAGCCAGTGGAGCTCGAGGGTGGGGCTATGATATAGCCCCTGGTGGCATCGCCCTTCTCCGAAGTCGGAGTGCGTGTGCCTGACCGGGAAACGGCCCTTCGTCAAAGCTGGGAATTCTAAACATTCCGATAGTCGATCGAGGGCTGACCAGTCTCTCGCTGCATCATGACAGTTAGTTTTCGGCTTTCTCTACTGAGGTGCTCGCCCAGCCGAACTGGGGCACAATCGCAGTAGTTCTCCTGGTGCCGCGTTAGCCGATGATACGGAACGTAAGGCAGCAAAACACAGGAGCCGGGCAAACCCAACATTTGACCAAAGAAATGATTCGGAGCTGATGCATATAATGCCTAACTCGAGACGCCGAACACTCCCTAAGGTGTTCGGTCTTTATAATAATGGGCAGAACGATGCCCTAAGCCCCTAGTGTCCAGGTACGGGCATGGTCTTCTGACGCGGCCGATGCCAAAGCGTCAGGCTCCGCTTTGGCTATAGGAAGAAACCAAGGGAGAATAACAACGAAAGACAGTGAAAAAGGTCTACGCAGGGTCTTAATCTGAAAAGAATCCTCACAACGGGTCCCTACTGCACGTCTGCGCCTGTGTCCCCGTTGCGCCGTTATCCTGGACGGGTATGCACGTTGTTCATCTGTAAAAAGAGAGGAACGTTAGTTTTAAAAACAAATTGTGCGAAAAATATTAGAAATATAAATAATTAAAGCGGGGTTCGTATAAACCCGCGGTGATTTGTGTGCGCAGCCTCCTGTAAAGGGGTATGCGGCTAGGGAGCCCCTAGCCCACTGACACCGGATTCGTCTATCCAAGTCCGGGGTCTTTAAGTGACCCTCGCACTAAAATTACGCCACGCGGTCTGGGCATCTTGAGTGTAAGAGATGCATAATGCGGTATGGCGTTGAAGCGGACAAAAGCCTGTCATCCCAAGAGTGCTTGATATTCACTTTCAAACGGGACGATATGAAAAATTAATTTTTCGCGTCGAGAATTGTTCGGCGATCCGAACACGACTTCTAGTAATATGGAGCCTGTGCACTTGGCGTGATGGCCTGGCGTCACTCCTTTGAAGGAAGTGCGGCTGTGTCGAATTTTGGTAGGGTCTATCCCCATCCTACGGATTGTGTTCGAATATAGCAGGTTTAAGTCACTGCCTCCGTCCATTAGGACGTTAGTAAATTGCAATCCATCTATTATGGGATTCAATATCAGGGGAGTCCGTCCCGCATTTCGAATGCTTTTGGAATAGTCCAGGTGGTCGAAAGTGATTGGTTTTGATATCCAATCTCTACGGTCTGCTGGGTTGGACCGTGCGAAGCTCTTTTTAGAAAGTGCCACACTATTTTTCCGTATTATCACATGAAGTGAGTTTACTGTTTTGACCCCTTGTGGGAAAGTCTTTTGTTTTCCGGTGCTCTGCTGGTGGGGTTTATCTTCTTCGCTTGACGCGTCGAGCCCCTTGTGTTCGGCATTTAGTCGGCCGGACTGTTTAAAAACCCAACAATCCCTGTGGGTGTGATTTGCAGGCCTTCCGGGGGTACTGTGGATTTGACATATCCGACCCAAAATTTTGTTTAAGTTGGACAATTCGTCACTGTCATCCTTAAGAGGCTGTGTTTTATTATTGGGCCGCGAGCTTTTGAATCCGGCGTTGACTGCCGCGCTCTTTGGGCTTTTCTCTTTATTCCGGCGCTGTTCTTTTCTGCGCCGCGATTTTCCGTTTCCATCTCTTATCTCTGATGTACTTGTGTCGCTGGTGCTGCATCGTGCTAACCAGCTATCCTCGCCCGCACAAAAGCGGGTCATGAGGCTTGTCAGTGCGGACATTGTTCTCGGTTTCTCTTGACCGAGGTGCCTGGCGAGCCATTCGTCTCGGACATTGTGCTTGAAAGCTGCTAAGGCTTCGGCGTCTGGACAGTCGACTATTTGGTTCTTTTTGGTGAGGAACCTGTTCCAGAATTTCCGCGCTGACTCTCCGGGCTGTTGAGTTATATGAATTAGGTCATCTGCATCCGGAGGGCGGACATAAGTCCCTTGAAAATTTGCTCTAAACGCATCCTCGAGCTCTTCCCAACTTCCAACAGTATTTTCTGGGAGGCTTTTAAGCCAATGACGGGCTGGCCCTTTGAGCTTGAGGGGTAGGTATTTTATGGCGTGGAGATCATCTCCTCTGGCCATATGTATATGTAGTATATAATCTTCTATCCAGACTCCAGGGTCTGTTGTCCCACCGTATGCTTCTATGTTTATGGGTTTAAATCCTGCTAGGAATTCATGGTCCAGCACCTCATCAGTGAAACATAGTGGGTGTGCGGCGCCCCTGTATTTGTGTGTGCTGCTATCATCGGACACTTGACGTGTTGTCTTGCTTCCTGGGGCCTTCTCCTTAGGCCCGTAGATGGATCTGGCTGGGCCATCTATCCTTCCAAGTTCGTTGGTTGGTTTATGTGGGGCGCCGCTATCAGAATTTGGCCTATCATCTGGCCGTCTATCCGGCCAGGCAGCCTCTTTATTTTTGGACGGTGGGGGCTCTATGGCCTCTTCGTCGAATTCTGGTAGCAGCTTGCGCTTCGGGTAGCTCTTTGGTTGGTGGCCATTGCCGTACTTATCTGCGGTTTTGAGCATTGTGCTCCATCTCATTCTAAGTGTATTTTCCGCTGTTTTGAGCCTCCGTTTTTCCTTCTTCAGGCTTTTTGCTGTGGCGATAAGCCTGCGCTTGAAGCGCTCTTGTTCGACGGGATCCTCGGGTACGACGAATTCGTCATCGTTGAGGCTTGCTTCGTCATCGGAGGGAGGTATGTAATTATGATCCTCAACCTCTTCGTCTGCCGCCCCCTCATGAGGGCTTGCTTCTGCATCCTCCTGCGCTGAATCTTGCTGGAGGGGATTGTCTTCGGCATTCTCTGGAGTATTATTGTCTCCTGTGCCGGAATTTCCGTTTTTGCTGTGTCGAGATTTAGAGCGGCGCCGCTGACGCCGGCGCTTGGGCTGTTTCTTTAAGGAATCTGCCTCCGCTGTTCCTTCGCCGTCCCCATCTTTTGGGGTATCCACCATGTATACGTCGTATGACGAGGTGGCCTTCCAGTGCCCTGTGGGCGATGGTTCCTGTTCGTCTCCGGCATCGTCGTCCATAGCGTCGATGTCTTCGGAGTCGTAGTCCAGCATGTCGGTTAGATCGTCGACAGTGGCTACAAAGTGGGTGGTGGGTGGGCTCTGAATTTCTTCGTCGTCCGCATCCCAACCATCCTGGCCATAATCCGGCCAGGACTCTCCTGATAACGAGAGATGCTTTAGTGAATTTAAGATATCGCCGAAAGGCGAGCATTGAAAGATGTCCGCAGCGGTGAATTCCATAACCGGCGCCCAATCTGGATTGATTGGTAGGGGCGCGGGAGGTTCGGAGTCCGGCGAGGAGTCCGGCGCCTCGGAGTCACGAGTTTCGCAGGGGACAAGATTAGTGTTCGGCTCCATCGCCGTGGATGTTGAAGCCCCCGGGGCGGCGTCTATCCACCAGCCCTCGATCTGGGCGATCGGCTCCGGGCTAATGGCCGGAGCGGATTCGTGTGCGGCCACCAAAGCACTGTTCAGCGGCAGAGCTAGATCATGCCCATCGTCGCAGTGCGGCGCGCTTGGCTGTGGCTCGAGTCCATCGAGGATCAAATCTCCTCGGACATCGGCCGTGAAGTTTAAGCTTCCAAATCTGACCTGACGGCCAGGGGCGTAGCTTTCGATCTACTCCAGATGGCCAAGTGAATTGGCCCGCAGTGCGAAGCCGCCGAATACGAAGATCTATCCGGGGAGAAAAGTCTCACCCTGGACAGCGTTGCGGGTTGAAGACGCCATCAAGCCTATCGGTGATGACACAGAGGAACTCTCAATGAAAGCACCAATGTCGGTGTCAAAACCGGCGGATCTCGGGTAGGGGGTCCCGAATTGTGCGTCTAGGCGGATGGTAACAGGAGACAAGGGACACGATGTTTTTTACCCAGGTTCGGGCCCTCTCGATGGAGGTAAAACCCTACTCCTGCTTGATTGATATTGATGATATGGGCAGTACAAGAGTAGATCTACCACGAGATCAAGGAGGCTAAACCCTAGAAGCTAGCCTATGGTATGATTGTATGTAATGTATGTTGTCCTACGGACTAAAGCCCTCCGGTTTATATAGATACCGGAGAGGGCTAGGGTTACACAGAGTCGGTTACAATAGTAGGAGATCTACGTATCCGTATTGCCAAGCTTGCCTTCCACGCCAAGTAAAGTACCTTCCGGACACGAGCCGGAGTCTTCAATCTTGTATCTTCGTAGTCTTGGAGTCCGGCTGTCCGAACACCCCCTAGTCCAGGACTCCCTCACATGCCGTGGAAGGTAAGCTTTGTTAAAAACTCAAGCTCAAAGGGCACCGAGCCCCATCCTGGGTGCCACCGATCAAAGCTCACCAGCACGCCATCGCAGAACAAACGCCGGGAAGATTCAAACAGACGACTGCAGTCGAAAGTTGTCCGGAACCTGACGAAGGAATCAGCTGGTGGCGGACAGACTTCGACGAGCAAGTCACTTATTTGGATGCCGTGCGCAATGCCAAGAGCTTTGACAAGGTCGTTCGGTGAGATGGGAGGCCGGTCACCGTTGATGGTTACCACCAGCACTTTGCCGGCAAACTGGTCGTCAAGCGCCGCCATGCCACTATTGAGCGATAGCACGCAGCGACCGAAGGCAGGACGGACCTCAGGATCTCTGGCTTGGAGATCCGCGTTGACCAGCGACATGATAGTGCGCTTGAGTACAGGGGGGAACTGGAGTAGGAATCGAGATTCCAGAGGTGGGGGAGGGGCGGGAGACTGGGAATGAAAAGGTAGCATGAATTTCGAGCACACGCCAATATGCTCTCGGTGCGTAAGCGCACGAAAACACCGGTGGTGCCCACATGTCGGCCTAAGAGTCCTTATTCTTTCTTTTTTGGAGAGCCCGACCCCTTTTTTTCAGGATCTTTTGAGAGCCTGGCCTGAGAGTCATAATTGACCTGTTTGGCATTGCGTTACTACTCGGCCCATATTCAACGACACCTCACTGGCCCAAACAAGTGTACATCATCGAAAAGACACTGAGCTCAAATTATATAACTTGGAAAAAGGAGATATACTCTGAACACTGGAGAATGGTGATGCCCTCATTTAGCCCACCGGTAGTTCAAGACAATAAACAGTTCGAAACAACGATATATACAACATTCAAACACTGACTAGTGACTACTACTGACATAAACAACAAGACATGATAGTTCATAAGAAGTCTTGCTACACCACCAAAACGCACCCATCTGCAGCGCTCAGACTCTCATGATCCAGACGAGAATGAAATTCTAAACAGAAGCAACTATTACATAGTAAGAGTGACATAGACGAGGATGACCAAGTGACAAGGAATATGCATAACAAAAGAAAGAACTACCCATCCAGAACCAGCAGCAAAGACAACAAAGTCATTCGAAGAGATGATCCAACACCATCATAATTTGCAGCCCCGCTTCAGTGACCAGTGATCTGGAAACACTAGTACTCCACCCTTTTGATGCAACAGCCCAATTACCTATCAACCTGAAGGCTTGAACCACATCACTGCCTGTCGTAATTGAGACATCCAAGGATCAAAGTTAATCCGGATGCCTTTGTCATTCTCACCTTCTTTTGGCTGCAAGCTGTATCATTGACAATCAGGGGAGTTTGCTCTCGAACTCCTAGGGCTCGCCGTGTAGACACAGTTTTCCATAGCAAATAGAGCCTCTCTGCCATCAAGGTCCTTGCCAACGGTGATCTCCTGGTTAATTGGATAATTGTGTCCGAGAAACAAAGAGTGTGAACCAAGGCTGTTTACCCGCCTCCAACTAAAAAATCCTAAAGGCCCCAACAAGCTGGTATCCTGCTCATAGACGCAACAGCCACTGTCCAGATACTCACGTATTACACGGTGCTTGTATACAGTGGGGGTTTTGCAATATAACTTTTCCGGCTCATGTTTCTGAATGATCATCAGTCTTTTGCCGTCGTCTGATCGAGAGAGGAACCAGTTGTGCTTCCCTGTTTTTGGCAAAGGTGGTGTGATTACAAAGGGCAGTAACTGTAGGGACACTGCATCATATTAAAAAGGACATGCATTATTAATGTAAGATCAACATTGTTCAGAGTATGAGTAGGATAATGCAAGAAATAGCATTGATATGTCCCTGTTGGAACTGGGAGGAAAATACAGGGAAATGTATACTGGGTTCGAAAATATAGAACTGCCATGCATGGTTATACTCATGTTATCTCGCAATCGATTCTTCACAGGAAACTACCATGTCATGCATGTTATGTAATCATGTTATGTCCTCACAAACAAATTCTTCAAGGTAACTAACAGACCATGCATTGTTATATACTCGTGTTCTGTGGGAAATTTTTTTGTGAGGATATTATTCTAGCCATTGATCGCTGAAGGGCGAATATAGGTATGTACACATGGTAAGCATTGCAGGATTTCACTACTTCCAAATATAGAGTTCTGCATATGCACATTTACTTCCCTAATGTATGGTTAGATGAAACCAACAGTGTGGTGCATGTTTCTACATCATGAAAATGAGGAAACTAACATGGCCATTGATACACACTCATATTTAGTAGTAGTATATAGATTACTGTAGAATAAGGATAATATTCATATATTCCTAACCGTTTGATTATTCAGGGTACAAATTGGCTGTAATGACATGGTCACAATCGCATGAATTAACTCATTCCAAATATAGCTGATTTACAGCGTCTCTAATACATTGCCATACTTCTACTCAAATTCTTCTCAAACAGGGATATGCCAATCATCACAAAAAGTTCAAACAGTGTCATGGCGTCATCATTAACATGAGATGGAAAAAACTTACACGCGTCGTCCCAGCAATGCGTGGTGCCATCTGCTTTGTCGATCGCGTAGATGATGCCATTGTGTTCAATAGCATCACAGAAGTGTGTATCAACTTTGACGATGATCCACTGTGAGCTGAGTTGTCTCCAGCTAAAGAAGGCACCAACGTAAAGATAGGTGAGTCCGCGGTCAAACAAGGCAATCAACTTGAAGTCTGCGTAATTCGCATGTCGTGTGGGCACTTGGCAGATTACAATCTTCTGCAAAACAAGGTCCGTCCAACTGACGTAGTAATCTAGATGACTTGGACCGCGATGGTAATACTGTATATAATCCAACGGAGGAAGGATAATCTCATGGGAGGTCTGGAAGTTCACGAGCACCAACTTTTTACCGTCTTCTCTGAAGGCAGCCATCCAGTGGGAGTTCATGCCGACCTAGTACATACCTGCCAAGAAGTTTCGGGCGATGGTGATCGGATCGATGTCGAGGGAAATGATGTACGATGACCCACTACATACCTGCAAAGAAGTTTCGGCTAATGGAGATCGTATTGAAGTCGAGGGGCATCATGTACGCCTTCGTATCATGGTGAGCCAATCTCGCAAGACCAGATAGCAGCAAGCAGGGTGTCTTGAAAAGCTTAGGCCTCGCTTCGATGATGGCCGTGTGCATGTCCCTCAAGCATGCAGCCAGCCGCAGGGCGCTCAACATATCCATACACGAACAACAGAGGTCGAGGATGTCACTGGGGAGATTGCTCCAATCGCGACTCATATGGATGTTGCGCGGTCGTGTTCGGCCATGGTGGAGTTTGGAAGGTGGGGGTTTTGGGGGGCTTGATTTACGGGGGAGAACGCTGTCGGTGCTGGAGCGGCTAGCGAGGGAATAGTGGTACTGGGGGAGGCGAGTGAGGCGACGGTTCCCGGGGGCACAGTGAGATGGAGACGGAGACAGAGAAGGAGATGGAGATGGAGTGGTGCTATGGGAGGGGAGAGGGAGACGAGGCGAGGCGCCAATGTGCTGTACAGCGGTGGTGACAGACTGCACAGTGCACAGAGTGAGGCTGACTTTGGTAACCCGAACACGCCGCCTGGACTAGTGTCAGGCGCAGGGTGTTGTCACTTCACTGTGAGGACCGGATGAATAGTATTTTGACATCAAGTGTACCACAGTTGTACTACTACTACTACTACTAGTAGGAACATGAGTACTCTAGTATTGTATAGAGGAAATAGGTCTCCCGTGCTAGCATGCCTGTTCAGTTCATCATTCAGGTATCATCCATATTGCAAGCAGAACCAAATTCTCATGCATGCCCAATCAACGCCCTGCCGCGATGCATGCAGTGGTCATTCTTGTGCATCAAGGACGGCATGCAGATCGTTCCACACTTGAGAAGAGAAAAAATGGAAAGGTAGAACGCGGTAGCAGAGGAAGAGAACGCTGGCTAACGAGGCTGGGAGGGGATCGAGCAGGAAGTTAATGCTCCACGCCTAAAGGTTTTGGGAAAACCTGATTTTCATAAGGTGACTTATACTCACCTAAACAGAGGGAATATTCCTTAACCAGAGAATGTTGTGTCTCCCACTCATGCGCCAATATCCATCTGAACCAGCTACGACACATTTTTTTTATCTGTTTGCATAGGTCCCACCTATCAGGAAGGATGGGCATGTACACGAACAGGTACGACTCATCAGTCTACCCGCATAGCCTTTTCGTTTAGTCTACCTAGCCGTCTAGTCAACTGCCTGCACGCCACTTCTCCCATTTACTTCTCCATCGGGAACCGATTTTGCTCGGCTTCTTCACCTCCCCTTCGTCTTAATTTGCATCCAAACCCCACTGTGTTCACATTGTTTTAACCTCTTTAAATAATCATCTACTACTTCAGTTAGACTAGCCATCTAATCCTAATTCTCCAAACCATAGCCCTCCATTCCAGCGGTTCCAAATAGCAAAAGAGATCGAGATGCAGGTTTTTAGCGTCCAACATGTCCTCGTCGAAGGCTCGACGCACATAGTTGCCACCGTCACCGTACACCCAAGGGTTGTTCGGCAGTGGATCAACAATGTATCCAACTCCCTCGAAAAGGTAGAGACAAGGGTCATCGGTCTCGACGCAGAGTACACGGAGCGTGCCCCTGGGAAGATCCAGCACGCCGCCGTCCTTCAGCTGTGCCTCGAAGATGATGTTTTGGTGTACCAGATCATAAACTCGCCCTCCATACCAGGTGAGCTTCACGATTTCTTGTCTCGGGAGGACGTATACTTCTATGGGGCAGCCATCAAAGGGGACAAATAGAAGCTGGAGCCGTACAACCTTGATTTGAAAAGCATCGCTGACCTACAAACCAGAATCAAAATTCATGTAGAAGATTGTGATAAACAGACACCATCCATATTCGACGTAGCAAATTTTGTGCTCGGTACAAATCTTCAGAAGGGTGACAAGACGGTGGCATTAAGGTCGTCTGGATGGGAGAATTATCCCTTAACGTACGAGCGGATAAAATATGCTGCCCTCGATGCCCGTGTGAGTTTCGATATAGCTGCAAGGTCCAAAGAGCTTGTTGCGAAGCCGTCTCCCATAGAAAATGAGAACAAGAAGAAGAAGAAGAAGAAGAAGAAGAAGAAGAAGAAGAAGAAAAGGCTGCACCAGCAGGAGGGCATTATAGATGGATGAACTATTTCCTCTTGTAAAAAAATTATTCCATCTTGGTGTATATTGATATAGATGGACTATTTCGATGGTGTGTATGTCTTTGGAACAGAGTAGTAGCATGGGTCCGCTAGACTATAAGGAACTATTTATCCGCATATATAGCTTTCTCTGCTACTTCTTCCAGTGATCGGTATGTAGTGCATGTGTCCGTAGACATGACAACTTGTCCATGGAAGTTCAACTACAGCGACCATCACGTTTCATCTCGCGATTCCCACGACGCCTCTCCAACCCACGTCACAATGTCCCCCGACGTGCGCCTCACCCCTCTCGGCCACACCGCCCCTCTGCCTTTGTGTGCATGACATGTGGGCCACCTAAAGTGCGGCGAGCATCAATTTTCTACCACAGCCACACGCGATTCCCACGACGCCGCTCGAACCCATGACACCACACATCCCCCGACCTGCGGCTCACCCCTCTTGGCCCCACCACCCCTCTGCCTTCGGGAGCATTACATGTGGACCAGTCACCTATCGGGTCCACATGTTATTGACTCAAAGGTAGGTGTAGTAAGGCGCTGAAGATCAGTCTCGATGGCCCTGAGGGGGAAATGTAACTCCTGCGCCAGGACTTGTGGTGCTACGGCTACACGAACTCGTGCCAAACTCGAGATTTGTTTCTTTACTATACATGCACGCAACGATTTAATTGACATTGTAATCTCAACATGTGATGGGGAGCTCTAAATTTGAATTTGAAACTTATAAAACGAAAAGATTCAAAACAAATAAACTAGGAGAGAGGGAGTATATCGTAGGATGTGTCCCATACAAAATAAGTCCCTTGGTTTGTCACCGCGAAGATGCGGTTAGAAAGGAGCACAGGGTCTTCGTACTCATACGGCAACAAATCAGCCACAGACAGCATGGCCTGCCTTTGACCGTCATGTGCAAGGTTTGTGCTATCTTATTCAATCTCACCGTGGTTCCGTCGTACCAATTCATGCGGTGGCCCGTTGCATGGCTGATCCCAATGTTGGACAAAGGTTCTACGGGAACGGTGTCACCGTTGTAAATGTGGTGCAAATTGATGTTGGTACCCCCCCGTACATATGCAAGCCAATCTCCACTCGCATCGAGCCTAACCTATGAAACAGTGGGCAGGGGGAGAATTAGGAAATGGACATGGAAGTAGTCTTTAGAATGCATTTACTACATGATCAAACTCATCTTACCTGCTCATCGGAGGAAATCCGAGTGCCCCTCAACGTCAGCATCTCAAGGGGCGTCAACTTGCAACTACGGCCATGCCGCGCTGGAGAGACCCCCAAGGAAACATCCTCGTGCGTTCCACGGAACATCAAGATGCATTTGTATGATTAGTTTATCTTGTGAGAGAAAAGTATGAACGAGGGAAGGCCTCTAGAGATAGAGATGGACACTACTACTACCAATGTGCTGGCCCATGCGTTGCAATGGATCCAATGTAGTAGAATAATACTTGTTCACGTGCTTGAAATATAAACACTCTAGTTTTGATATACATGTGTCAGCAGACATGAAAGCTTGTCCATGGAAGTTGAACCACGACGACCATCACGTTTCTTGTTTCTACCACTGCCGCACCCACTGTTGGAAATATGCCCTAGAGGCAATAATAAAATGGTTATTATTATATTTCTTTGTTCATGATAATTGTCTATTGTTCATGCTATAATTGTATTATCCGGAAATCGTAATACATGTGTGAATACATAGACCACAACAAGTCCCTAGTGAGCCTCTAGTTGACTAGCTCGTTGATCAACAAATAGTCATGGTTTCTTGACTATGGACATTGGATGTCATTGATAACGGGATCACATCATTAGGAGAATGATGTGATGGACAAGACCCAATCCTAAGCATAGCACAAAGATCGTGTAGTTCGTTTCGCTAAAGCTTTTCCAAATGTCAAGTATCATTTCCTTAGACCATGAGATTGTGCAACTCCCGGATACCGTAGGAGTGCTTTGGGTGTGCCAAATGTCACAACGTAAATGGGTGACTATAAAGTTGCACTAGGGGTATCTCCGAAAGTGTCTGTTGGGTTGGCACGAATCGAGACTGGGATTTGTCACTCCGTATGACGGAGAGGTATCTCTAGGCCCACTCGGTAATGCATCATCATAATGAGCTCAATGTGACCAAGTGTCTGTTCACGGGATCATGCATTACGGTACGAGTAAAGTGACTTGCCGGTAACGAGATTGAATGAGGTATTGGGATACCGACGATCGAGTCTCGGGCAAGTAACATACCGATTGAAAAAGGGAATTGTATACGAGATTGATTGAATCATTGACATCGTGGTTCATCCGATGAGATCATCGAGGAGCATGTGGGAGCCAACATGGGTATCCAGATCCCGATGTCGGTTATTGACCGGAGAGGCGTCTCGGTCATGTCTGCATGTCTCCCGAACCCGTAGGGTCTACACACTTAAGGTTCGGTGACGCTAGGGTTGTAGAGATATGAGTATGCAGTAACCCGAAAGTTGTTCAGAGTCCCGGATGAGATCCCGGACGTCACGAGGAGTTCCGGAATGGTCCGGAGGTGAAGAATTATATATAGGAAGTGCAGTTTCGGCCATCGGGAAAGTTTCGGGGGTCACCGGTATTGTATCGGGACCACCGGAAGGGTCCCAGGGGTCCATCGGGTGGGGCCACCTATCCCGGAGGGCCCCATGGGCTGAAGTGGGGAGGGGAACGAGCCCCTGGTGGGCTGGTGCGCCCCCCTTGGCCCCCCCTGCGCCTAGGGTTGGAAACCCTAGGGGTGGGGGGCGCCTCCACTTGCCTTGGGGGGCAAGCCACCCCCTTGGCCGCCGCCCCTGAAGATCCCATCTCCTAGGGCCGGCTCCCCCCCAGGGGGCCTATATAAAGAGGGGGGAGGGAGGGCAGCCGCACCCAAGTCCCTGGCGCCCCCCTCTCCCCATGCACTACCTCTCCCTCTCGCAGAAGCTTGGCGAAGCCCTGCCGTGATCGCTGCTGCATCCACCACCACGCCGTCGTGCTACTGGATCTTCATCAACCTCTCCTTCCCCCTTGCTGGATCAAGGAGGAGACGTCTTCCCAACCGTAGGTGTGTTGAACGCGGAGGTGCCATCCGTTCGGCGCTAGGATCTCTGGTGATTTGGATCACGACGAGTACGACTCCCTCAACCCCGTTCTCTTGAACGCTTCCGCACGCGATCTACAAGGGTATGTAGATGCACTCCTCTCTCTCGTTGCTAGATGACTCCATAGATTGATCTTGGTGAAGCGTATAAATTTTTTATTTTCTGCAACGTTCCCCAACAGTGGCATCATGAGCTAGGTCTATGTGTTGTTACTATGCACGAGTAGAACACAAACTTGTTGTGGGCGTAGATGTTGTCAATTTTCTTGCCACTACTAGTCTTATCTTGCTTCGGCGGCATCGTGGGATGAAGCGGCCCGGACCTACCTTACACGTACGCTTACGTGAGACAGGTTCCACCGACTGACATGCACTAGTTGCATAAGGTGGCTAGCGGGTGTCTGTCTCTCCCACTTTAATTGGAGCGGATTCGATGAAAAGGGTCCTTATGAAGGGTAAATAGAAATTGGCATATCACGTTGTTGTTTTACGTAGGTAAGAAACGTTCTTGCTAGAAACCTATAGAAGCCACGTAAAAACTTGCAACAACAATTAGAGGACGTCTAACTTGTTTTTGCAGCAAGTGCCTTGTGATGTGATATGGCCAAAGGACGTGATGAATGATATATGTGATGTATGAGATGATCATGTTCTTGTAATAGGAATCACGACTTGCATGTCGATGAGTATGACAACCGGCAGGAGCCATAGGAGTTGTCTTTATTTTTTGTATGACCTGCGTGTCATTGAAGAACACCATGTAAATTACTTCACTTTATTGCTAAACGCGTTAGCCATAGAAGTAGAAGTAGTCGTTGGCGTGACAACTTCATGAAGACACGATGATGGAGATCATGATGATGGAGATCATGGTGTCATGCCGGCGACGAAGATGATCATGGCGCCCGAAGATGGAGATCAAAGGAGCAATATGATATTGGCCATATCATGTCACTATTTGATTGCATGTGATGTTTATCATGTTTTACATCTTATTTGCTTAGAACGACGGTAGCTTAAATAAGATGATCCCTCGTAATAATTTCAAGAAAAGTGTTCCCCCTAACTGTGCACCATTGCGAAGGTTCGTTGTTTCGAAGCACCACGTGATGATCGGGTGTGATAGATCCTAACATTCGAATACAACGGGTGTAAGCCAGATTTACACACGCAATACACTTAGGTTGACTTGACGAGCCTAGCATGTACAGACATGGCCTCGGAACACGGAAGACCGAAAGGTCGAGCATGAGTCATATAGAAGATACGATCAACATGAAGATGTTCACCGATGATGACTAGTCCGTCTCACGTGATGATCAGACACAGTCTAGTTGACTCGGATCATGTTTCACTTAGATGACTAGAGGGATGTCTGTCTAAGTGGGAGTTCATTGAAATAATTTGATTAGATGAACTTAATTATCATGAACTTAGTCTAAAAACCTTTGCAAAATGTCTTGTAGATCAAATGGCCAACGCTCATGTCCACCTCAACTTCAACGCGTTCCTAGAGAAAACCAAGCTGAAAGACGATGGCAGCAACTATACGGATTGGGTCCGGAACCTGAGGATCATCCTCATAGCTGCAAAGAAAGATTATGTCCTAGAAGCACCGCTAGGTGAAGCACCCATCTAGAGAACCAAGACGTTATGAACGCTTGGCAGTCTCATGCTGATGATTACTCCCTCGTTCAGTGCGGCATGCTTTACAGCTTAGAACCGGGGCTCCAAAAGCGTTTTGAGCAACACGGAGCATATGAGATGTTCGAAGAGCTGAAAATGGTTTTCCAAGCTCATGCCCGGGTCGAGAGATATGAAGTCTCCGATAAGTTCTTCAGCTGTAAGATGGAGGAAAATAGTTCTGTCAGTGAGCACATACTCAAGATGTCTGGGTTGCACAACCGCTTGACTCAGCTGGGAGTTAATCTCCCGGATGACGCGTTCATTGATAGAATCCTTCAGTCGCTTCCACCGAGCTACAAGAGCTTTGTGATGAACTTCAATATGCAGGGGATGGAAAAGACCATTCCTGAGGTATATTCAATGCCGAAATCAGCAGAGGTAGAGATCAAAAAGGAACATCAAGTGTTGATGGTGAATAAAATCACTAAGTTCAAGAAATGCAAGGGTAAGAAGAACTTCAAGAAGGACGGCAAGGGAGTTGCCGTGCCCGGTAAACTAGTTGTCGGGAAGAAGTCAAACAATGGACCCAAGCCTGAAACTGAGTGCTTTTATTGCAAGGGAAGTGGTCACTGGAAGCGGAACTGCCCCAAGTACTTAGCGGACAAGAAGGCCAGCAAAACCAAAGGTATATGTGATATACATGTAATTGATGTGTACCTTACCAGTGCTCGTAGTAGCTCCTGGGTATTTGATACCAGCGCGGTTGCTCATATTTGTAACTCAAAGCAGGAGCTGCGGAATAAGCAGAGACTGGCGAAGGACGAGGTGACGATGCGCGTCGGGAATGGTTCCAAGGTCAATGTGATTGCCGTCGGCACGCTACCTCTACATTTACCTACGGGATTAGTTTTAGACCTCAATAATTGTTATTTAGTGCCAGCTTTGAGCATGAACATTGTATCTGGATCTCGTTTAATTCGAGATGGCTACTCATTTAAATCCGAGAATAATGGTTGTTCTATTTATATGAGAGATATGTTTTATGGTCATGCCCCGCTGGTGAATGGTTTATTCTTAATGAATCTCGAACGTGATGTTACACATATTCATAGTGTGAATACCAAAAGATGTAAAGTTGATAACGATAGTCCCACATACTTGTGGCACTGCCGCCTTGGTCACATTGGTGTCAAGCGCATGAAGAAGCTCCATGCTGATGGACTCTTAGAGTCTCTAGATTATGAATTGTTTGACACATGCGAACCATGCCTCATGGGCAAAATGACCAAGACTCCGTTCTCCGGAACAATGGAGCGAGCAACCAACTTATTGGAAATCATACATACTGATGTGTGCGGTCCAATGAGCGTTGAGGCTCGCGGAGGATATCGTTATGTTCTCACTCTCACTGATGACTCGAGTAGATATGGGTATGTCTACTTGATGAAACACAAGTCTGAGACCTTTGAAAAGTTCAAGGAATTTCAGAATGAGGCAGAGAATCAACGTGACCGAAAGATAAAGTTCTTATGATCAGATCATGGGGGAGAATATTTAAGTCACGAATTTGGTACGCACTTAAGGAAATGTGGAATCGTTTCATAACTCACGCCGCCTGGAACACCTCAGCATAACTGTGTGTCCGAACGTCGAAATCGCACTCTATTGGATATGGTGCGATCTATGATGTCACTTACCGATTTACCGCTATCATTTTGGGGATACGCTCTAGAGACAGCTACATTCACTTTAAATAGGGCATCGTCTAAATCCGTTGAGACGACACCGTATGAATTATGGTTTGGGAAGAAACCTAAGCTGTCGTTTCTAAAAGTTTGGGGATGCGATGCTTATGTCAATAAACTTCAACCTGAAAAGCTCGAACCCAAGTCGGAAAAATGCGTCTTCATAGGATACCCCAAGGAAACCATTGGGTATACCTTCTACTTAAGATCCGAGGGCAAGATCTTTGTTGCCAAGAACGGGTCCTTTCTGGAGAAAGAGTTTCTCTCGAGAGAAGTAAGTGGGAGGAAAGTGGAACTTGATGAAGTACCACCTCTTGAACCGATAAGTAGCACAGCTCGGGAAGATGTTCCTGTGGTGCCTGCACCAACTAGAGAGGAAACTAATGATGATGATCAAGGTACTTCGGATCAAGTTACTACTGAACTTCATAGGTCCACGAGGACACGTTCCACACCAGAGTGGTATGGAAACCCTGTCCTAGAAATCATGTTGTTAGACAATGGTGAACCTTCAAACTATGAAGAAGCAATGGCGGGCCCAGATTCCAACAAATGGCTTGAAGCCTTGCAATCCGAGATAGGATCCATGTATGAAAACAAAGTATGGACTTTGACAGACTTGCCCGATGATCGGCGAGTGATAGAAAACAAATGGATCTTTAAGAAGAAGACGGACGAGATGGTAATGTTACCATCTATAAAGCTCGACTTGTCGCTAAGGGTTATCGACAAGTTCAAGGGATTGACTACGATGAGACATTCTCTCCCGTAGCGAAGCTGAAGTCCGTCCGAATCATGTTAGCAATTGCCGCATACTATGATTATGAGATATGGCAAATGGACGTCAAAACGACATTCCTTAACGGTCATCTTAAGGAAGAACTGTATATGATGCAGCCAGAAGGTTTTGTCGACCCTGAGAATGCTAACAAGGTATGCAAGCTCCAGAGCTCCATCTATGGGCTGGTGCAAGCATCTCGGAGTTGGAATATTTGCTTTAATGAAATGATCAAAGCGTTTGGGTTTATGCAGACTTATGGAGAAGCCTGCGTTACAAGAAAGTGAGTGGGAGCTCTGTAGCATTTCTCATATTATATGTGGATGACATACTTTTGATGGGAAATGATATAGAACTTTTGGACATCATTAAGGCCTACTTGAATAAGTGTTTTTCAATGAAGGACCTTGGAGAAGCTGCTTACATATTAGGCATCAAGATCTATAGAGATAGATCGAGACGCCTCATAGGTCTTTCACAAAGCACATACCTTGATAAGATATTGAAGAAGTTCAATATGGATCAGTCCAAGAAGGGGTTCTTGCCTGTGTTGCAAGGTGTGAAATTGAGCTCGGCTCAATGCCTGACCACGGCAGAATATAGAGAAAAGATGAGTGTCGTCCCCTATGCCTCAGCCATAGGGTCTATCATGTATGCCATGGCCTTTACCAGACCTGATATAAACCTTGCCGTAAGTTTGGTAGGAAGGTACCAAAGTAATCCCGGCATGGAACACTGGACAACGGTCAAGAACATCCTTAAGTACCTGAAAAGGACTAAGGATATGTTTCTCATATATGGAGGTGACGAAGAGCTCGTCGTAAAGGGTTACGTCGACGCTAGCTCCGACACAGATCTGGATGACTCTAAGTCACAAACCGGATACGTGTATATTTTGAATGGTGGGGCAGTAAGCTGGTGCAGTTGCAAGCAGAGCGTCGTGGCGGGATCTACATGTGAAGCGGAGTACATGGCAGCCTCGGAGGCAGCGCATGAAGCAATATGGGTGAAGGAGTTCGTCACCGACATAGGAGTCATACCCAATGCGCCGGGGCCGATCACACTCTTCTGTGACAACACTGGAGCTATTGCCCTTGCCAAGGAGCCCAGGTTTCACAAGAAGACCAGGCACATCAAGCGTCGCTTCAACTCCATTCGTAAAAATGTTTGAGATGGAGACATAGATATTTGCAAAGTGCATACGGATCTGAATGTCGCAGATCCGTTGACTAAACCTCTTCCGCGAGCAAAACATGATCAACACCAGAACTCTATGGGTGTTCGATTCATCACAAACTCTATGGGTGTTCGATTCATCACAATGTAACTAGATTATTGACTCTAGTGCAAGTGGGAGACTGTTGGAAATATGCCCTAGAGGCAATAATAAAATGGTTATTATTATATTTCTTTGTTCATGATAATTGTCTATTGTTCATGCTATAATTGTATTATCCAGAAATCGTAATACATGTGTGAATACATAGACCAAAACAGTCCCTAGTGAGCCTCTAGTTGACTAGCTCGTTGATCAACAGATAGTCATGGTTTCCTGACTATGGACATTGGATGTCATTGATAACGGGATCACATCATTAGGAGAATGATGTGATGGACAAGACCCAATCCTAAGCATAGCACAAAGATTGTGTAGTTCGTTTCGCTAAAGCTTTTCCAAATGTCAAGTATCATTTCCTTAGACCATGAGATTGTGCAACTCCCGGATACCGTAGGAGTGCTTTGGGTGTGCCAAACGTCACAACGTAACTGGGTGACTATAAAGGTGCACTACGGGTATCTCCGAAAGTGTCTGTTGGGTTGGCACGAATCGAGACTGGGATTTGTCACTCTGTATGACGGAGAGGTATCTCTGGGCCCACTCGGTAATGCATCATCATAATGAGCTCAATGCGACCAAGTGTCTGGTCACGGGATCATGCATTACGGTACAAGTAAAGTGACTTGCCGGTAACGAGATTGAACGAGGTATTGGGATCTTGTCCATCACATCATTCTCCTAATGATGTGATCCCGTTATCAACGACATCCAATGTCCATGGTCAGGAAACCGTAACCATCTATTGATCAACGAGCTAGTCAACTAGAGGCTTACTAGGAACATGGTGTTGTCTATGTACCCACACATGTATCTGAGTTTCCTATCAATACAATTATAGCATGGATAATAAATGATTATCATGAACACGGAAATATAATAATAACTAATTTATTATTGCTTCTAGGGCATATTTCCAACAGTCTCCCACTTGCACTTGAGTCAATAATCTAGTTCACATCGCCATGTGATTAACACTCACAGGTCACATCGCCATGTGACCAACATCCAAAGAGTTTACTAGTGTCATTAAACTAGTTCACATCATCATGTGATTAAGACTCAATGAGTTCTGGGGTTTGATCATGTTTTGCTTGTGAGAGAGGTTTTAGTCAACGGGTCTGTACTTCACAAATCTCTTGGTCATTCTGTAAATGCTGCTTCCACGCTCCACTTGGAGCTATTCCAAATGGTCGCTCCACTATACGTATCCGGTTTGCTACTCAGAGTCACTCGGATAGGTGTTAAAGCTTGCATCGACATAACCCTTTACGCCGAACTCTTTATCACCTCCATAATCGAGAAACATGTCCTTATTTACTCCAAGGACAATTTTTGACTGCTGTCCAATGATCCATTCCTGGATCATTCTTGTACCCCTTGACTGACTCATGGCAAGGCACACTTCCGGTGCGGTACACAGCATAGCATACTGTAGAGCCTACGTCTAAAGAATAGGGGACGACCTTCGTCCTTTCTCTCTTTTCTGCCGTGGTCGAGCTTTAAGTCTTAACTTCATACCTTACAACTCAGGCAAGAACTCCTTCTTTGACTGATCCATCTTGAACACCTTCAAGATCATGTCAAGGTATGTGCTCATTTTGAAAGTACCATTAAGCGTTTTTGATCTATCATTATAGATCTTGATGCTCAATGTTCAAGTAGCTTAATCCAGGTTTTCCATTGAAAAACACTTTTCAAATAACCCTATATGCTTTCTAGAAATTCTACATCATTTCTGATCAACAATATGTCAATAACATATACTCATCAGAAATTCTATAGTGCTCCCACTCACTTCTTTGGAAATACAAGTTTATCATAAACTTTGTATAAACCCAAAATCTTTGATCATCAAAGCGCACATTCCAACTCCGAGATGCTTACTCCAGTCCTTAGAAGGATCGCTGGAGCCAGCATACCTTTTAGCATCCTTAGGATTGATAAAAACTTTTTGATTGTATCACATACAACCTTTCCTTATGAAGACTGGTAAGGAAACTCATTTTGACATCCATCTGCCAGATTTCATAAATGCAGCTAATGCTAACATGATTCCGACGGACTTAAGCATCGCTACGGATGAGAAAATCTCATCGTAGTCAACTCCTTGAACTTGTGAAAAAACTCTTCCCACAAGTCGAGCTTCATAGACGGTGACATCACCGTCCACGTCCGTCTTCTTCTTAAAGATCCATTTATCTCAATGGCTTGCCGATCATCGGGCAAGTCCACCAAAGTCCATGCTTTGTTCTGATACATGGATCCTATCTCGGATTTCATGGCTTCTAACCATTTGTCGGAATTTGGGCCCACCATTGCTTCTCCATAGCTCGTAGGTTCATTGTTGTCTAGCAACATGACCTTCAAGAAAGGATTACTGTACCACTCTAAAGCAGTACGCATCCTTGTCACCCTACGAGGTACGGTAGTGACTTGATCAGAAGTTTCATGATCACTATCATAAGCTTCTACTTCAATTGGTGTAGGTGCCACAGGAACAACTTCCACTACTAGGGAAAAGGCTAGCAGCAGCGCGAGTTTTAGATGTATCAGTAGCGCGGGTACCCGCGCTACTAATATGGTGCTACAGCTAACTCATATCAGTAGCGCGTGCGCACCCGCGCTACTGCTACACAAGTGTAGCAGCAACGCGGTTAGAGGAAGCTCGCTACCGCTAGTAGCGCTAGCGCTCTTTGGCTGGACGCGCTACTGCTATTGAGGCGCTGCTGCTAACTTTTATACACTCGCTACTGCTAATTTAAGTAGTTTTTTTTGGCATATTTGTTTTGTATTTGAACCGGCTTTGTAGAAGAATCTTTAGCACATAGAAATGTCATCATGATACACATACAAATGCCTGTGAGACCACAAATGTAATCATAGCATGTACATACAAATAGTCTCATCATAATCATCATCCAACACAAAGTGATATCTTGTCATCATCTCGAAAATAGCAATGCATGCAAGTCTCGAATACTTGCAACTACAACAACGTCATCCATCTAAACAAAGGTATACGCAAGAAGTGCTATCACTATGAGTGAGAGCGGAACTATGCAGTACATGAGGTGGCGATTACGAGTCCTCTCTCGCGCTAGCGTGAACCTCAAGTAACTAGCTTCTCCTTCTTGTCTGCTTTTGAAGCCTTTATGGCTGGCGCCCGTGAACCCATTCACTTGCGCCTGACACTCATGCCACTCGTTGTACACCCCCGGAACCTTCCCTTTGTACACGACATAGCATTTCCATCTCGCCATCAAGAAACTAGGTACCTGTTAGAGATGCATGTTCATGAAGAGGATGTACAATCATATATATGCAACAAAATATACTAGAGCAACACCAAAAAAGAAAGGGTTAGCAACTAGATGCAACATATACAGTACGCAAATTAATTAACTAGAGGTACGCAGGTCATCGTACGCAAACTAACAAAGTAGCGTTACGCAAGTTCGGCAGGGACCGTGGACATCACAAAGTTTCATCGCTACAAAAAGTATACAAGTTCAACCGACACATATCATCATCATCGGCATCATAAATCACTAGAAGTTCCATCCTTCCATATCATCGAGGACGAACCCTAGCTTCTTGAACGGCGTGAGGTCTAGACGTTGCATGCCTATGCGAGTTCGGACGTCAGTTCGCGATATAGGGCCGTGGTGGAACATCCCCTTCTCATCGACGACTTCTTTCATGATGATCGTCGCAATGTCGCTTTGGATGCGAAAGAAGTCATCTCTAAGTTTATAATTCGCTTCTCCATGAGATTCTAGCCACTTGTGGATATGATCATCATTTCTGCTGTTAATGCGAAGCTTTTGGTGATCCGTGTTGAACTGAATCATGAGATGGACGATGTAGAATCCATCCTTCTTGCTTGGTTTTGGGACATGGATGCAGGAGAAGTTAGTTTTATGCGCGAAACCCATCTTCTTGTTCCTTTGTTTCTTGATATGCACGTGGCCACCTCTAAAGCTGAAGCCTTGGAGAGCATCATCTAGAATATTCATTATGTGGGTGTAGTCCTTTTTCTCGTAGTCTCTGGAAGGGTCAAAATACACGGCGTGGGAGACTTGCGGGTAAAGAACGATAAGGACGGCGCGCCCGTTGCTGCGGGGAAAAGACACCTCAAATTATTCCCCATATGAGAGAGAAGGAATGATTGAAATGTACGAAAGGGTTGTCCGGAACTGACTTACTTTGGATGATAAGGCACGAGGACAATTTCCCGGTCCTTATTCTGTACCATGAAGTTTTGGAGGTACTCCCTAGCAGTTTCACGCTCAAAGTCGCCGAGACTCAAGAAAGACTCGTGCATGTAGTACGGATCCGCCACACAGATTTGCGAGACTTCTTCACTCTTCATGACGGAGCTCATATGTAGCGCAAAAAGGCGGACGATAGTAAAATCAAGCCGCCTTGTTAGAAACATCTCAAAGATATGGTCAAACCGCAGGAAGAACACCTCCGCGGGCCGTGTGTCGACGTAGCACTTCCCCTCAGGCACACGAGCCGCGTATGTCGGATATCCTGGATCCTTTGAGGCTAGTAGGCTTTTCTCAGTCGACAGCACATGGTCGTGCAGTCTCCTGAGATCCCCTGATAGTGCCTCCAGCGGTTTCGGCGGTAGCATCGGCTCGCCCGTGAGATGGAACATGACCGCACCTTTCACGGGTACACGCTCTTCAGAATGCATCGTCTGGCTGCTGTGTGCTCTGGCTTGTTTGGAGGCAGTTACCTTCCCCGATCTCTTCCTCTCCTTTTTCTTGGGCACACCTTCCAGACCCTTCCTTAACCCCTGCCCAAGTGTTCCCGGGCTAAGTACTGTACGACCCTCGCGCCCGGCTAGTTGAGCCTGTGTTGAGGCGGCATCTTCAGGCGTGTCCTGTGAGGATTTCATGAAGAGAGACTTTTTGCAATCCATGGTACGACCCTGCCCGGGCATATCATCCATATCCTCATTAGCAAGCTGATAGCCCGATTCGTCATATGGTTGACTCATCATATCTATGTCACAGTCATACGCGTTTGTATTGAGGTAATCCATAGGGTCGACCTCCGTCTCATCATCCATTCTCTGTTCTACAGGAGAAATTACATCAGCCAGTACTATTGCACCCCCTTCATCATGTCGTCCGCCGCTCTCACCCGGCACTACAGGAGCTGGTAATTGCGTAGGCGGGGTGGTGGTCTCCGCACATGCTTGTTGATGTGTGGTAGTTATTGGTGTGCTCTCGGCCGGCTCCAGACGAATAAGATTCTTCGGCCATAGCAGCACCCAACCCTTGCAGCTTCCAATCCGCGGCGGGGTCTCGTCGTCCGCTCCCACATGCTGTACTGGAGGAGGCAAATCCTCGTGCCCCGATTTCACACTGGTCAAGCTAACCCTGAAGTGCCCAGCGGGGATCGGCTGGTTGTGGAACGTGCGTTGAGAGGGGTCCATTATCATCCCCTTTCCCACGTCCACCTTCTGGCCTTTGATCAAGTAGAGTATGGTGCACGGGGTTTCTTTCGCCTGCAAACACATATGTATGTGGCGTAAAACAACCGAAAGGCAACAAAAATGGAATATTATCTATATATATATATATATATATATATATATTGGTGCGACATGTAACTACCGTGACGGCGTCGAGCTCAGCCAAAGACGAAGGCCCACCTAGCGCGCCTGAGACTGAGGACGGGCTGCTATGAGCGGGAGCGGCTGCGAGAGGAGGCCCGGTTGCTTGAGCAAGTGATGGTGCGATGGTGTTGTTGTTCATGGAGTTGCTCGCGACGAAACTGGGCATCGGGAAATCATGTACCGTCTTGTCTGGATTTTCCTTCGCCCAGTTGATGATAACTGGAACCAAGTTAGTAGCAAAATCATTTCTGCAGGCAGCTACAGCTGCATTGACTGCCTGCTGTAGCAACTCATATTTGTCCTCGGCTGCTTTTTTCGCGTCCTTAGCTGCTTTTTTCTCGACCGCAAGCTTCACCTTTGCATCGATGTCCGCCTGACTAAACTTCTTTTTCTGCTTCTTGGCCTCCGGGCCGTCGTTGTAAAACACCTTCCACGTGGCGCCGTCTCCAGCGCCGTGCACACGACCATATTGCGGCCGCTGGTCCAACGGGAGTCCCTTAAGTTCGTTCAAGGCCCGGTTGAGAGGGGTGTCCCACTTGGGCCTCATCGGAGAAGTAGGGCTTTCGGCTGCAAGCCGGTGTTGCTTCTCCAGTAGTCTAATCAATTTCCTCGTGATCTTGTCCGTGTAAAAAACCTTTTTCTCCTTGTCCCACTTGTAGCGGGCCCTGATGAAGTCATGCTCCAAGGGGTTGGTGAACTTCGCGAAGGGGTCTGGGAGACCCGCGGCTTCACGTTCCGCGTCCTCCTTATCCCATATGGGCCTTTTACCGAGGTAGCCACGGCTTCCGAGGCGATGCTTCCCCGTGTTCCTTTGCTGAAGGCTTTTGAATTTCGCAGCCTTAGCCTTGGCTGCCTCGGTAGCGCAAGTGTCCTTGAACTTTTCGAACTCCTCTTCCGTAAGTGTCGGATTTTCCTCCAGAATCTTGGACAGGGGTTCATCAGCCTCAATAGCTCGTTTCACCCTCCCTTTCCAGGAGGCCAAATCATTGCTGAACATGCCCATGGCGTGATTGTTAATCTTTTTCATCTTCGGATCATCCCACGGTTGTTCTATGTTATCATCCCGGTCGGGGAACTTGAATCTCTTGTGCAACTTCGTTAGGAGCAACTGCGTCAAATGTTCTTTACTCCTTAAGTCATCGTCGTTGATGCTCGCGCATTCCCGTAGGATGCATCCTACTTGGTTCCCATAGCACTTGCGAGGTTCTTCCGGCTCTAACGGCTCAAACTTGCCAGGTGCCATCTTTGTGATCACAAGTCGTCCAATCCCTAGTTTGTTAGGTTTTCGTATCCTCTGCTTCTTATGCTTCCTCTTTTCGGTATCGGCATCGGGGCCGGTACCTTCCCCGCTGGTACCTTCCCCACCGGTCTCGATGCCGTCATCGGTGCCGGCGCCGTCGGTGTCGATGTCGGCGTCAGTACCATCATCGAGGCCGACCTGCAAACCTTGCTTAGCAGTCAAATAGTCGAGGTACCCTTGTTCACCCTCATAATCCATCTCGCCTGCATCTTGGTCAGAAGGCCCAGTTTCTTCGTTGTTCGACATGTTTCCTATGATTAAGTGGCCTCATTTATTTCTAAAAGTATGAATAAATGAGAAATGACATAAAAAGAAATCTATGTGCCAGCACTCGATATGCCAACTATGTAGCACAAATCATGCTTTTATTCACGGGAAATTTCGGCATGACCTTTGCTAAAAAAATGGACATATCGAGCGCCTGAAATTCACCGAAACGGAAATGAATCAACATTCCGGCGTAACATAGGCCACTCGGATCATTTTCCAAACATGACATGTCCAAAACATGACATATGCACATATCACATGTCCAGTTCAAATTTGCATATAAATTCAGCTAATTTTGAAACCTAGCTAAATTCATAACTAAATAGATAACCTAATTAATTAACATGAAGAACCCTAGCAGAGAGGGGGGGGGGGTTTATAGAGAGTGCAGGGGTGAGGAGGCAGGACCGACGACGGCCGGCAGGGGAGAGGAGGGAGGCGAGGGCCAATGGGTCGGGGGCGAGCGCGCCGGGGTCGGGGGCAAGCGGCGTGGTCGGGGGCTAGCGCCGGCGCCGGGGTTGGGGTCGAGGGCCGGGACGGGGGCGAGCGCCGGGGCTAGCGCCGGCGCCGGCGGAGTTGGGGGCGAGCGCCGGGGCCGGGTCGGGCGCGGCGGAGCGACGGGGGAGAGAGAGTGGGGATTTGGGGGGAAATGGCGGGATGAAGCAGGGCGAGTGAGAATTTTGGGTTAAGTGGACGTAGCGGTAGCGCGTTATGTCAAAATGCGCTGCTACTAAATTCAGTAGCTGCAGCGGTTTAGGAGAAACGCGCTACTACTAAGATCTGTAGCTGCAGCGGTTTAGGAGAAACGCGCTACTACTAAGATCTGTAGCTGCAGCGGTTTAGGAGAAACGCGCTGCTACTACCGTCGCTACTGCCAGTTTTCCTTTTTCTTTTCCTTTATTTTATCCCACTTTTATTTCCCGAGGGCAGTGAATGAAGGGAGGGCGATATATATTGCATCATTTGACGGTTAAATATGTATGCAAAATAGGAACATATATATTACACATCATTGGACCCGTGCATAATAATGGCTAAGTGTGTATACAAAATAGGAACATATATATATTACACATCATTGGACCCATAACATACGTTTCCTCAGTGCTGACGTTTTCGTTTTTGAGTCAGCTTCTTTCCCTTCTTGTTCGTCGAAGAATAATTGAGCCCCTCATTGTGACTTTGCCTTTTCCATGGAGTATGATTTTTCTTAGGTAATGTAGTATTGATTCTTCTTTTGACGTATACTTCATCATCATCGTCATCTTCCCTCATTGGGTTGCCGTACTGATCATAGTCTTCCTCGTTGGCGACTCCATCCATTCCAATGATGTTCCTTTTGCCTCTCCTCACGACAACACGGCTGGGATTGCGCGGGTCAGTTATGAAGAAGCATTGTGTCACGTGCTTAGCGTGTACCCATGGCTCGTTTTTTGCGATAGCGTTCACGGTAGCGCTCTTGGCGTCGGGTATAGTCATGGTAGTGAACATCCGGCTTTCTCTTTTGACATTCTTAGCCCATCTGACACAGAACATCGTTGTGTTGTGCAGTCCAGAGTAGTCAAGCTCCCAGATCTCCTCGACCCTTCCATAAAATTGTTCAGTTGTGCCGTTGTCGCTGCCGGTCATGCATTCCATCGTCACCCCTGAGTTCTGATCATCACTGTCCATATCTTTTGCCTCTGTGTAGAACGTGTATCCGTTGATGTCATATGCCTGATAGGTTACGAGGTTGGGCGAGGGGCCATGTGCTAAGGCGTATATGAGCAATCCGTCCTTAGAGCCCTCCTCCAGGGGATTAGCAATAATATGCTCTTTGAAGCAATGCAGGAAAGTGGAGTTGTGCTCTCTAGTAACTTCGGCGTCCGTCCTGCATACCCCCCGGTCACGATACTTCTTTGCGATAATTTCTTTGTGCAGTGCCACGAAAGGATCTACCTCATCTAGGTGTTGTAGCACTACCAAGTTTGCTCTGTCAAAGTCGCCGCGTCGATCTGAGTATGCCACGTGCAGTTCCCTGCGACCGTTGCAGTGACCATCTCCTTCGAGCCTCCCATCGTGCTTGTTAACGGGCAAACCAACACTAACACCAGGCGGCGGCTGGTCTGCGCCATATAGAAAATTCTCACAGAAAGAGATGCACTCTTGTGCCAAATAGCCCTGGACGATGCTTCCATCCGGACGGGACATGTTACAAACGAATCCTTTGATGATCCCATTCATCCTCTCTAACGGCATCATGTTGTGCAGGAATGACGGCCCTAGGTCTATTATGTCATCCACAATATGGACACACAGATGCACCATCACGTCGAAGAACGCGGGCGGGAAGTACATCTCAAGCTCATTCAGTATCACAACGATCTCTTCCTGTAGCCTTTGGAGCTGCTTCACATTGATCGACTTTCGAGAGATGACATCGAAAAAGTTGCAGAGACCAATAAGGGTGTCACGGACGTGCTTGTCCATTATCCCTCTAAGGGCAACAGGTAGTATCTGCGTCATCATCACATGACAGTCATGAGACTTCATCCCGCTGAACCTTTTCTTGTCCGTGTCTAGATATCTGCTTATCTTGCCACAGTAACCAGAACTAACTTTCACTCCGGTAAGGCACTTAAAGAATTGATTGATCTCAGCCTGACTTAAGGTGAAGCAAGAGGGGGGGGGGCAATAATCCTCTTTCTTTATTTTCTTGCCCTTCTTCTCCCGTGCCTCTGTCTCCGTCTCTGTCTCGTCTAACATTTTACGGGGCGGCATGTGCAGATCTTCCTTGATTTTCAAATCTTGCAAGTCTTTTCTTGCCTTCGGCCCATCCTTGGTCTTATCCGGCATGTTCATCAGTGTTGCGAGCAAGCTCTCAAGGACATTCTTACAGATATGCATTTGATCAAGGCAATGAGGTGTATCGAGTTTGTGCTAGTACTCCAAGTCCCAGAACACAGACCTCGTCTTCCATACCTTCAGCAGCGGCTCTGGCGCCTTTCTCATCGTCTTTCCCGGCGCGGGGCACTCCTTCCAATTTTTCAACAGCTCATCGATTTCGGCACCGCTCCGCTTACGTGGAGGTCCTCGATGCTCAGCGTGACCATTGAATAGATCTCCACGGTTTCTCCACGGGTCGTCCTGTTCAAGCCATCTTCGATGCCCCATGTACATGATTTTCCCAGACCCGCCATCTCTCCTTGACGTTAGCTGCTGAGACGTTGTATCATCCATGCACTGCGTGCATCCGCAATATCCATGGCACACCTGGCCTGCCACACATACAATTTCCACAAACATATCACACACACATAAACACATTTCCATTTTGCAAAAGCATGAAATTTTCATCACCTCTATCTCGATCGAGATCGAGCACACGGTGGAGATGATGTTGTAGGGGAGATCAAAAGTGCACAAAGCCCTTCTTGACAAAGATAGATCTAGTTAGGGGGCAAATATGTCACTTAACTAAATCCTACATCTACCTAGCTACCTAATTTGGGAGGAGACAACTTCAACTAGTGGAGGGGGAAGGAAAAAGAGAAAGGAGATGCATTAATGGAGGTGGTGTAGTTATGTAGGAGTAATGAAGAGATAGAAAGGTGGATAGAAGAGAGAGAGTAATGGGGGAGAAGTATTGAGAAGAAGAAGAAGAGTGAGAGTGGGAGCATGTGGTGGAGGTAGGGGGAAGGGAAGAGAGGAGAGGGGAGAGGTAGGGGGAAGGGAAAAGAGGAGGGGGAGGGGAGGGACGGGTGGGGAAAGGTGTTGGGTTGGTGCGGGTTAGCAGTAGCGCGGGAGAGAAAATGCGCTGCTGCTAAGTATTTAGCAGCAGCGCGCTTTGCGGTACGGCGCTACTGCTAACTGGGACAAAAAATTGTGGCAATTTGAAACTTACCAGCAGCGATCTCGAAAAAAGCGCGCTACTACTAGATACTTAGCAGTAGCGCTGTTCTTGCGACCGCGCTACTGCTACTTAGAGTTAGGTGAACACCGCCGGTCGATATTTGTAGCAGCGCGTTTCTGGCCGAGCGCGCTACTGCTAAATCCTTATCAGCAGCGAGTTTACGTAACACGCGCTACAACTACTTAGCAGCAGCACCACATTTTGAATCGCGCTGCTGCTAAGATTCTGTGTATAGGCTTTTCCCTAGTAGTGTTCCTCTGCCCTGCTACACACTAGTTGTAGTGACGGTTCAATAACCATATCAAGTCTCCACCATCCTCCCACTCAACTTTTCGAGACAAACTTTTCCTCGAGAAAGGACCCGATTCAAGAAACAATCCCTATTGCTTTCAGATCTGAATTAGGAGGTATACCCAACTGTTTTGGGTGTCCTATGAAGATGCATTTTATCCGCTTTGGGTTCGAGCTTATCAACCTGAAACTTTTCCACATAAGCGTCACAGCCCGAAACCTTTAAGAAATGACATCTTAGGTTTCTTTAAACCATAGTTCATATGGTGTCATCTCAACGGAATTACGTGGTGCCCTATTTAAAGTGAGTGCGGTTGTCTCTAATGCCTAACCCATGAACAATAGTGGTAATTCAATAAGAGACATCATGGTACGCACCATATCCAATAGGGTGCAACTATGATGTTCGGACACACCATCACACTATGGTGTTCCAGGCAGTATTAATTGTGAAACAATTTCCACAATGTCTTAATTGCGTGCCAAAGCTCGTAACTCAGATACTCATCTCTATGATCATACCATAGACATTTTATCCTCTTGTCACGATGATCTTCAACTTCACTTTGAAATTACTTGAACCATTCAATAATTCAGACTTTTGTTTCATCAAGTAAATATACTCAACATCTACTTGAATCATCTGTGAAGTAAGAACGTAACGATACTCACTGCATGCCTCAGCACTCATTGGACTGCACACATCAAAATGTGTTACTTCCAAAAAGTTGCTATCTTGTTCCATCTTACTGAAAACGAGGCTTTTCAGTCATCTTGCCCATGTGGTATGATTTGCATATCTCAAGTGATTCAAAATCAAGTGAGTCCAAACGATCCATCTGCATGGAGTTTCTTCATGCGTATACACCAATAGACATGGTTCGCATGTCTCAAACTTTTCAAAAACGAGTGAGTCCAAAGATCCATCAACATGGAGCTTCTTCATGCGTTTTATACCAATATGACTTACATGGCAGTGCCACAAGTAAGTGGTACTATCATTACTATCTTATATCTTTTGGCATGAAAATGTGTATCACTACGATTGAGATTCAATAAACCATTGCTTTAGGTGCAAGACCATTAAAGGTATTATTCAAATAAATAGGGTAACCATTATTCTCCTTAAATGAATAACCGTATAGCGATAGACATAATCCAATCATGTCTATGCTCAACGCAAACACCAAGTGACAATTATTCAGGTTTAATACTAATCTTGATGGTAGAGGGAGCGCGCAATGTTTGATCACATCAAACTTGGAAACACTTCCAACACATATCGTCAGCTCACCTTCAGCTAGTCTCTGTTTATTCCGTAGCTCTTTTATTTCGAGTTACTAACACTTAGCAACCGAACCGGTATCTTAATACCCTGGTGCCACTAGGAGTACTAGTAAAGTACACATTAACATAATGTATATCCAATATACTTCTATCGACCTTGTCAGCCTTCTCATCTACCAAGTATCTAGGGTAATTCTGCTCCAGTGGTTGCTCCCCTTATTACAGAAGCACTTAGTCTCGGGTATGGGTTCAACCTTGGGTTTCTTCATTAGAGCAGCATCTGATTTGCTGTTTCATGAAGTATCCCTTCTTTCCCTTGCCCTTCTTGAAACTAGTGGTTTCACAAACCATCAACAATTGATGCTCCTTCTTGATTCCTACATTCGCGGTGTCAAACATCGCGAATATCTCAAGGATCATCATATCTATCCCTGATTTGTTATAGTTCATCACGAAGCTCTAGCAGCTTGGTGGCAATGACTTTGGAGAAATATCACTATCTCTGGAAGATCAACTCCCACTCGATTCAAGTGATTGTTGCACTCAGACAATCTGAGCACAACCTCAACGATTGAGCTTTTCTCCCTTAGTTTGCAGGCTAAGAAAGTCGTCGGAGGTCTCATACCTCTTGACATGGGCACGAGCCTGAAATCCCAATTTCATCCCTCAAAACATCTCATACGTTCCGTGACGTTTCGAAAACGTCTTTGGTGCCTCAACTCTAATCCGTTTAACTGAACTATCACGTAGTTATCAAAACGTGTATGTCCGATGTTCGCAACATCCGCAAACGACGTTTGGGGTTCAACACACTGAGCGGTGCATTAAGGACATAAGCTTTCTACTGTCCGCATAATCGCTACTGTCAACTTTCAACTATATTTTCTCTAGGAACATATCTAAACAGTGGAACTAAAGCGCGAGCTTACGACATAATTTGCAAAGATCTTTTGACTATGTTCAGGATAATTAAGTTCATCTTATGAACTCCCACTCAGATAGACATCCCTCTAGTCATCTAAGTGATTACATGATCCGAGTCAACTAGGCCGTGTCCGATCATCACGTGAGACGGACTAGTCATCATCGGTGAACATCTTCATGTTGATCGTATCTTCCATACGACTCATGTTCGACCTTTTGGTCTCTGTGTTCCGAGGCCATGTCTGTACATTCTAGGCTCGTCAAGTTAACCCTAAGTGTTTTTGCATGTGTAAAACTGTCTTACACCCGTTGTATGTGAACGTAAGAATCTATCACACCCGATCATCACGTGGTGCTTCGAAACGACGAACTTTAGCAACGGCGCACAGTTAGGGGAGAACACTTTCTTGAAATTATTAATGAGGGATCATCTTATTTACTACCGTAGTTCTAAGCAAATAAGATGCATAAACATGATAAACATCACATGCAATCAAAAAGTGACATGATATGGCCAATATCATTTTGCTCCTTTTGATCTCCATCTTCGGGGCTCCATGATCATCATCGTCACTGGCATGACACCATGATCTCCATCATCGTGTCTCCATGAAGTTGTCTCGCCAACTGATTACTTCTACTACTATGGCTACCGGTTAGCAATAAAGTAAAGTAATTACATGGCGTTGTTAAATGACACGCAAGTCATACAATAAATAAAGACAACTCCTATGGCTCCTGCCGGTTGTCATACTCATCGACATGCAAGTCATGATTCCTATTACAAGAAGATGATCAATCTCATACATCACATATCATTCATCACATTCTTCTTGGCCATATCACATGTCAGGACCCCGACTCAATGCCACATCGATCTAGCATGTAACACCTCATATCACTTTGCGGCCTCACGCACGGTATTCCCACGGGTGTCGCCTTACCTTAGCCCGGGACCGTTTGCGCCTTTTGGCACACGTATATGACAGTGTCGCTAACATCCATATGATAAGGAGCCCGGGCTGACATGGCTAGTCGTAAACCCAAAGTGGCACAGACTTACAGGGACAGGCATCCATGACCCAGCATCGAACGTGTCGGTCATCAGCGAGTGAATCCAGGCTGTAGCACTGGGCTAGCAGGACTCCGGTGAACCGGGCTGTAGCAGGCTAACAGGACTCCGGTATTCATCGCGTGACATTTCCCCGAAGGGACAGACACAGGAACGAAGAAGGACACATGCCGGCCAGCCTAAGTGTTCCGGAGCAATAGCAAGCTACCATGGCTCGGTGGAAACACCAGGAGACATTTCCCGGTAAGAGAGGCTACTAAAGATAAACAACTAGATGGTCAGATCCCACACATACCAAGCATTTCAATAACATACACACAATATGCTCGATATGTGCAAATACAACATGGCATCACAACATGACTCTACGACTCAAGTATTTATCAATAGGCTCCGAGGAGCGAGATATTACAAACATGGGTCTCATGACCCAACAATCAGAGCATACAAATCAAAGGACAAGCGGAAGCTATCATGTTTGAGTACAGACATCTATAAACGAAAAAGGCTGAGAAGCCTGACTATCTATCAGATCCTGCCGAGGGCACAAGATCGTAGCTGAGGTATCAAGCTAAACGTCGAAGTCCACGCGGAACTACTAGTGAGACTGAAGTCTCTCTGCAAAACATAAAATAGGCAAACGTGAGTACAAATGTACCCAGCAAGACTTACATCAGATCTATCTACATATGCATCATTATCAACAAGGGGATGGTGGGGTTTAACTGCAGCAAGCCAGCTTTGACTCGGTGGCTATCCTGAACTACGACTACAAGTAACTCTTTTGAGGTGGCGCACACGAGTCCACATATTCACCATATCAATACACCACTATGGATCCGCTCCCGTCTCCCTACGAGAACGCCATCCATAGCACTCACGCTTATCTTGCGTATTTTAGGGTATCCACTTTCACTTGTCTATGAACTGATATAAGCAACCCAGAAGTCCTTTTCCGCGGACACGGCTATTCGAATAGATGATGTTAACCCTGCAGGGGTGTACTTCTTCACACACGCTCTCACCACTTACCGCCGTTTACACGACATGTACTCGGCAACCTTCAAGCGGAAGCCCAACGTGGGTGTCGGCCACGGCCTGCCTAAACACTCGAGTCTCTAGTCCAGGTTTATCGCCTATTCGGGTTCCATCCATGAGGAGATCCGGCCGGAGTTTCGCTCACAGCCCCAAACGATGTGAACAGGGTTCCGTGACACCAAACGGGCGCCCGGTTTACCCGACCACGTGCCTACCGCATCACAGCCCACCCCTACGGTCAGCGCTGCGCACGGCCTCCAGCATACTACAAACACCAGAAACTACTTGCAACTCCTGGACAGAGGACAAGGGTGATTAAGAAGCCGAGAGGGTCCATTGGTTTCGGGCCCAATGCGTGGTAGTAGCTGAATCATGGATCACAAACACAGAACTCAGTTCCTGAGGACGGCTTCAATGAGACAACCCACCATGTACTCCTACATGGCCTCTCACCGCTACCTTTACCAAATCGTGTTCACACACTTAGCTCACACACAGTAGGACATGTTCACACACCTCTGATTCATCCCCGATGAATCAGACCTGACTCAACTCTAAGCAGTAGCAGGCATGACAAACAAACATGAATGAGTAGGCACAACAGGGCTCAAACAACTCCTACTCATGCTAGTGGGTTTCATCTATTTACTGTGGCAATGACAGGTCATGCAAAGGATAAAGGGGTTCAGCTACCGCAGCAAGTAACAGATGAATCGGTGTTGTCCTAATGCAGTAAAAGAGAGCAGGAGCGAGAGAGTGGGATTGTATCGGAATGAACAAGGGGGTTTTTCTTGCCTGGCACTTCTGAAGATAACATTGAGTCTTCATCAGTGTCAACGATCACATCATCGGTATCACGTCTATCGAGAGGGGACAATACCGGCAACACAGAAGGGAACACAATCAATGCAATGCACAATATGATGCATGATCATGACATGGCAAAATGAATGTGTTTTGGGCTAATGCAACTAGCAACAGATTAAATGAAGTTGGTTTGAATACAAGATTCAAATTCAAACTCCATATGTGATTATTCAAATGCCATTTAATTGATTTGTGCTAAACAACAGCTATAAGTTGTTCTAACATGCATGAAAATGGTACAGATGGATTCCTTGAATTTTGTTGATAATTTTTCATATATAAATTATTTAATTTGGAGTTACGGTTAATTTTCTATGAATTTTAGAAGTTTATACAATTTTCTGGATTTTCTGATTTATTTTAAATCCAGAAAATCATTTAATGCGTCAGCATGACATCACCTTGACGTCATCAGGTCAACGGGGCAGATTCAGGTCAAACCTGACCAGTGGGGTCCACTGGTCAGTGACTGGGGCTGCTTAGTGCCGCTGACGGGTGGGCCCAGTCAACGGCCACGCCAGCACGGTCAAAACTGACGCGTGGGGCCACTGCAATTAGACTAAACTAAACAGAAAAAAAATACTAATCCTAATTAGGCGCAGGGGCCCACATGGCAGTGGCTCATAGGGTGATTAGCCCCTAACTAAGTGGCCACATCGGCCCGCCGGAGTTTGGCCGGCGGTGACCACAGAGCACGGCGGAGCACGCCGGACTTGCGCTAGGGGCATCGGATTCGCGCGCTGAGGGCACCGGGGCGTAGCCCGGGCTCTCCCATCTGATGGGGTAGGTGGGAGGCTGCGGGGACGCCGGGGCTCGCCGGAACGGAGCTCGCGGCGGCGCCGGAGTTCGGTGAGTGCGGGGTTGGCGCTGTGGTGCATGGGAGGGCGAGTTAGGGTATGCGTTAGGCTCCTGGTGGCTTCCTGAGTGCGGTGACACGCTCCGAGACGAGCTCAAACGGCTGTAGTGACGGCGGTGACGAGGTCAGCGGCGGCCGGAGTTCGGCCGCGGCGGAGCTATGGCCTAGAGCTTGCAAACGCGAGGGGAGAGAGAGGGGTTCTGCACGGAGGCTCACCGCGGAGCTGTAGGGAGGGTTAGTGGGCTCGGGGGCGGCCGGAGTGCAGCGAATCGACGGCGACGATCTCCGGTGGACGAGGAGGGGAACGACGACGTGGGCGGCGATGCAGGGCTTCCGGAGGGCCGTGGATCGGTGGGGAGGAAGAGAGGGTCGAGGCAGAGCTCGCAAGCACAGCGAGGGGTCAAGGGGGAGACGGTGGCCGCGGCGTTACGGTGGCGCGGCTGCGGCTGCGCTCGGCGAGTGAGAGAGAGCAGAGGGGAGGAGGGGGTGCAGAGAGAGAGAGAGAGGGGCGGTCAGGGGGGTGTCGTGGCTTCACCAGGGCGTCGAGGGGGAAGCGGCAAGCAGGAGGTGGCCGGGACGCGTGCCGGCGCGCTGCGGCCACACACCCTCGTGCCCACTGGCACGAGGTTGAGGATGACTGGCACATGGGCCTGGTGGGCTGGCTTCTCTGCTGGGCCAGGTAAGTGGCCAGGTATCCTCTCTCTCTATCTCCCTTTTTCTAATTATCTCAGTTTTCTATTATTCTGTAAATTTAGGGCTTTATTAAAAATACTCAGACACTTTCAAAAATCATGAAACTAATCATGGCTACTGTTTAGAATATAACCAACAGTAAACATTTTAGTTTATGATTATTTGAGCATTTGAAATATTTAATAGCATTTAAATGCCCAAATGAAAATACTATATGATTTAATTCAGTGACCAAATATGTCCTGCAAAAATATAAACCATTTTTGGTAGATGCTTCCACCTCAAACCAGAAATGTTGAACATTTTTAGAGGACATTTTGAGTTCAATGAAAAAGGTTTTATTTTGACCCTAGTTGAATTCATTTGGTGCTAGGGCTTAGTCAATCCCCATCTCAGGTTTAAATGAAATTTAAACATGATGTAACACTCTAATGCATGCACTAGGCATTGTCAGAACTAGGGATGTGACAACTCACCCCCACTAAACAAGAATCTCGACTCGAGATTCAAGTGTAGGGTAGGATGAAAGGGAAACGCAAACTAGTACAATCTTCACGATCCAGGTTGCACTTCAAATGAACGTTGATTTGAACACCATCTTTGTCTTGTCGTCTTGCTCTGAGAAATCCTGCCAACATGACCTGGAGAGAAGGAGACTCTAGAAGGGTCGATCTTCTTGAAGATCGAACAACTCACGGAATGAGACATAGGACCATCTCTCGGGTTGAGACACGAGATACACATCAAGAGGGGTGGAAAGAAACGGATGACGAAGGTTCACTAGGTGGACAACAATTCCACACTTAAGAAGGTGGTAATCGGTTGTCAACGTAGCGAGGAGTTGAGTTGCCATGATACCACAACGAGACACCTTCGGAACCGTGACTCGTAGATATCTCCCCTTAAGTGGCAAAAGAATTACCTTTGATTCAAAGATCATTGAAACTCTTTATACCAGCTTAAGGCAAATCATAATCGATCATTTAGAGGGGTTCGGTAGAATGGCATACTCAAACTTGGATGATGTGGATTACCTTGTTGAAGACAACGTAATGGATGAATTTGCTTACCACCGGAAATGGAAGAGACCCATGGTAGAATGGCACATTGGCGGTGCAAGCTAGGAACAAAATGCAAATGCTGGGAATGATTCTGGTAACTGGGAAAGAACCCAACAACAGAGAGTGAATTCACTGTTTGAAAAGATCATAGCATTGCCGAGGAAACTGAGAGCAATCCCAGTTAGTGCCGATGATAACACATAGCGCTTGTGCGTGCTCTCAAGAACTTGAGCATTTCCATATTCATCAAGGTTTTACCAACATCCGTGTCAAGGATCCTGGCAACACAACTTGCTACCACGATGAATGATGATGGATGATGCAGATGCAAAGGAGGATAACACTTTCTCAGATTTCACCTTAGCGAGGCCAAGCAAATAAAATCTGGATGATCGACCGAGAGACATTTAGCACTCCGCTTCTAATGTTCTCCTTGATGTGCTAGCGTAACCCATTCATAGATATGGTTTGATATCTAGAACATCAAGTAAAAGGCCGGACTTCGGGAACACAAAAATCCATAGGGCAACTAGGGAGTAAATCCTACGAAATCCCTATGGGGAGGTGGCCAACTTCATCAATCAAGATATTATAATAACAGGTCTTCCGGTTGGGTGTGTTGGCCACGACATCCACTTTACCGGTTATCGAGGAACCAATATTATAGTTCTTGGGGAAATGTTCCAACCATCATATCTTCCTGAGATTCAGATCTGGTTGGTGTCAGAATATTCCAGACCCATCGAGTCTAGGAAGAAAAATGAAAGTTTGCAACACAAATCGACGAGATGACGTTGCGGGATTCTCGGGAGATGAACTACGATAGCAAGCTCCAAAACATGAGCTGGTTCTGCTACAAACATGTGAACACGTTGTCCCAGACAAGCATGACCACGTGGTAGTCTTATAATAAAACACTACCGAGTTCAGGAGGGGGAACCATCAACGAGGGTATCGAAGTCCTTACATAAGTCTGGATTAGCTCTTATGAAGGAACTTCTTCTCCTTGAACAAATCAACCAGTGGCTTGGTGTGCTAGGGATACATATAGATTGAAGGTTGCAAGTCTTCAAACCACAGCATTCTTCGCACGTGTGCATGACTGATTTGGAATGATTCCAAAGAAAGCAACATTGACTTTCTCGAATCCACGGCGGCAACTTGCATCAGATGCACATGAATTAAAGGAAGTCACTACCTTCATCCAAACATATGCTTCATGAGCTAGCATGAACAAATGCTTTCAAAAATTTCCAACACTAGCTTAATGCTCAACAAAATCATGGAGGAGATAAGGATGTTGTCAATGGGCTCAACAACAATTCATCCGGGTTTCCTTTTAAAAGGAATTCCATAGTTAAGTGAACACGGTGATAGCATTGGTCAGACCAAAGATGTAATGGTGTATGCTCGAGGGATCAACCACGAATAAGACAACATTACGAGCATCGTTGGTACTGATTTGATTTGACGATGGCCAACACTCAAATCAAAGGATTGATAAGACAATAGGTCCAACAACTGATCACAGGGACCAATCGATGAAGATATCATCTTTCTTCAACACACACTACACAAGAATATCCCTTTGGAACGAACTAAGTCAGACAAGCTTTTATCTTCCAACTCTCCAAGTTGTTGTCCAGCTTAACCAACTAGCTCAGGGATATCTAACACCGATTCTTGGAAAGAAGGTGGTTCATAAGAAACCAACTTGATCACGGGCTCAACATAACGGTCAGGTGACGACCTGGTGATACTTCCAAGAAGACATTCAGAAAATCACGAACCACCGGTATGTTACTAAGCTCGAGAACAATCTCGCTTTTGAGGGCAAGACGATATAATCAAATGAGTGAGGACTTGACAAGATCCTAACTCATCAATCGAAGGGTGCACCGAAATAAGAACTAGGTAGCACGATAAGTCTTAGAAGGATGATTCAAAAACCAACATGCTAAGAATGAAATTATTATCCTTTAACTACCAAGCAACGAGGTTGCTGGGAGTATTGATTTCACACATCACAATTCATTTGTCGGTATTCCGGTTGCATCAACACGAGGGCCGAGGAATGACTAATGATGGTGAGAAGTATCACTGTACCAAGAGTTCATAGGATGGTGTGCAATTCCTATAACAATCTCGATATAGAATAAGGTAATACTCCAAGGTAGAACAGAACCAAAAGCTGGATTGGCATTTGATCTGCGGAATACAACTACTTTGACCCAATCCTAGATATGGACGAGGTACTGGAGTTTGTTTCTCCAAGTCATTCAGGACAGAATGGCTTGACGGACCACAAGAGTAATAGGCATCGATAAACAAACACACGCATACTCTTGACTATCAATTGATAGACGAAGGTCAGAATGCAACTAAAGAGAACAACTCAAAGGAACATATAATTTTCTGAGTTGTGGATGCATAGATTATTATGTCGAACCAAGTTCAACATATTTCTTCCGGATAACCCATGCGGAAAGGTAGAACTGGCAGAGCCACGATTTATGAATGGAGAACTCCTCAAGAATAATCCTGTTGTGATATTTCAGTTCAACGAGGGACTTCTGCCATAAGTAGTTCATGGTATTTGGAAGAAGAAGGTACCACAGACTTCAAGGACTATCGCAAAGGTTACTAATATCCTAAAGGCACTAGCAATTACTATCAACATGAAGTAGGTAGAGTGAATCTCGGGTTCAAGAACCCAGGAACAGAATACCTACCACTAAGTAGCATCACGGGATGCTTTCGAGAATGATGGCCAGAATCATCACACTGGGAACACAAATCATGGCTAAATTACTAGATGATCCCCTAAGACACCTAGGGTCATAATAATATCTCCAACATATATGTCAAGGTAACGGAGTACCTCAATTCACTGATTAGTGTGGTTAATCTGGCCCATGGGAACATTGAAACGGGAAGAAAAGGATTTGCAAATGCATCCGACTATTTAGAAACCTGGGATGACTCGGACAGCATAACGGCTGTAAATGCTCAGAAAAGATTTGAGACATTCACAAAAATGGTGGCATAACCACTCTGAAACACAATATCAAGGTTTCGAGATCAACAGTTAACGTACGGAAGTAGAAGAAACTGAAGTCAAGCTTAAATCCAACAATCTATAAGTCTACAGATTAGTACACGTGATCCTGATAGGAAGAAGAGATAGCCTAGTTCTTAATCCCCGTAGAAGAGAAGATGATGTCTCAGATCAGAAGGCCATGAGGTATAAGGAGTAAAAGAGCCTTACGTTCCATCCCACAATCAATTCCCTTATATAACTAAAGAATTTCTAGACTCAACTTCGACCAGTTTGGCTTGGTAATCCTACAGGCAGTCAAGCTCTGATACCAACGCTGTCAGGACCCCGACTCAATGCCACATCGATCTAGCATGTAACACCTCATATCACTTTGCGGCCTCACGCACGGTATTCCCACGGGTGTCGCCTTACCTTAGCCCGGGACCGTTTGCGCCTTTTGGCACACGTATATGACAGTGTCGCTAACATCCATATGATAAGGAGCCCGGGCTGACATGGCTAGTCGTAAACCCAAAGTGGCACAGACTTACAGGGACAAGCATCCATGACCCAGCATCGAACGTGTCGGTCATCAGCGAGTGAATCCAGGCTGTAGCACTGGGCTAGCAGGACTCCGGTGAACCGGGCTGTAGCAGGCTAACAGGACTCCGGTATTCATCGCGTGACATTTCCCCGAAGGGACAGACACAGGAACGAAGAAGGACACATGCCGGCCAGCCTAAGTGTTCCGGAGCAGTAGCAAGCTACCATGGCTCGGTGGAAACACTAGGAGACATTTCCTGGTAAGAGAGGCTACTAAAGATAAACAACTAGATGGTCAGATCCCACACATACCAAGCATTTCAATAACATACACACAATATGCTCGATATGTGCAAGTACAACATGGCATCACAACATGACTCTACGACTCAAGTATTTACTCAATAGGCTCCGAGGAGCGAGATATTACAAACATGGGTCTCATGACCCAACAATCAGAGCATACAAATCAAAGCACAAGCGGAAGCTATCATGTCTGAGTACAGACATCTATAAATGAAAAAGGCTGAGAAGCCTGACTATCTATCAGATCCTGCCGAGGGCACAAGATCGTAGCTGAGGTATCAAGCTAAACGTCGAAGTCCACGCGGAACTACTAGTGAGACTGAAGTCTCTCTGCAAAACATAAAATAGGCAAACGTGAGTACAAATGTACCCAGCAAGACTTACATCAGATCTATCTACATATGCATCATTATCAACAAGGGGATGGTGGGGTTTAACTGCAGCAAGCCAGCTTTGACTCGGTGGCTATCCTGAACTACGACTACAAGTAACTCTTTTGAGGTGGCGCACACGAGTCCACATATTCACCATATCAATACACCACTATGGATCCGCTCCCGTCTCCCTACGAGAACGCCATCCATAGCACTCACGCTTATCTTGCGTATTTTAGGGTATCCACTTTCACTTGTCTATGAACTGATATAAGCAACCCAGAAGTCCTTTTCCGCGGACACGGCTATTCGAATAGATGATGTTAACCCTGCAGGGGTGTACTTCTTCACACACGCTCTCACCACTTACCGCCGTTTACACGACATGTACTCGGCAACCTTCAAGCGGAAGCCCAACGTGGGTGTCGGCCACGGCCTGCCTAAACACTCGAGTCTCTAGTCCAGGTTTATCGCCTATTCGGGTTCCATCCATGAGGAGATCCGGCCGGAGTTTCGCTCACAGCCCCAAACGATGTGAACAGGGTTCCGTGACACCAAACGGGCGCCCGGTTTACCCGACCACGTGCCTACCGCATCACAGCCCACCCCTACGGTCAGCGCTGCGCACGGCCTCCAGCATACTACAAACACCAGAAACTACTTGCAACTCCTGGACAGAGGACAAGGGTGATTAAGAAGCCGAGAGGGTCCATTGGTTTCGGGCCCAATGCGTGGTAGTAGCTGAATCATGGATCACAAACACAGAACTCAGTTCCTGAGGACGGCTTCAATGAGACAACCCACCATGTACTCCTACATGGCCTCTCACCGCTACCTTTACCAAATCGTGTTCACACACTTAGCTCACACACAGTAGGACATGTTCACACACCTCTAATTCATCCCCGATGAATCAGACCTGACTCAACTCTAAGCAGTAGCAGGCATGACAAACAAACATGAATGAGTAGGCACAACAGGGCTCAAACAACTCCTACTCATGCTAGTGGGTTTCATCTATTTACTGTGGCAATGACAGGTCATGCAGAGGATAAAGGGGTTCAACTACCGCAGCATGTAACAGTTGAATCGGTGTTGTCCTAATGCAGTAAAAGAGAGTAGGAGCGAGAGAGTGGGATTGTATCGGAATGAACAAGGGGTTTTTTCTTGCCTGGCACTTCTGAAGATAACATTGAGTCTTCATCAGTGTCAACGATCACATCATCGGTATCACGTCTATCGAGAGGGGACAATACCGGCAACACAGAAGGGAACACAATCAATGCAATGCACAATATGATGCATGATCATGACATGGCAAAATGAATGTGTTTTGGGCTAATGCAACTAGCAACAGATTAAATGAAGTTGGTTTGAATACAAGATTCAAATTCAAACTCCATATGTGATTATTCAAATGCCATTTAATTGATTTGTGCTAAACAGCAGCTATAAGTTGTTCTAACATGCATGAAAATGGTACAGATGGATTCCTTGAATTTTTCTGATAATTTTTCATATATAAATTATTTAATTTGGAGTTACGGTTAATTTTCTATGAATTTTAGAAGTTTATACAATTTTCTGGATTTTCTGATTTATTTTAAATCCAGAAAATCATTTAATGCGTCAGCATGACATCACCTTGACGTCATCAGGTCAAAGGGGCAGATTCAGGTCAAACCTGTCCAGTGGGGTCCACTGGTCAGTGACTGGGGCTGCTTAGTGCCGCTGACGGGTGGGCCCAGTCAACGGCCACGCCAGCACGGTCAAAACTGACGCGTGGGGCCACTGCAATTAGACTAAACTAAACAGAAAAAAATACTAATCCTAATTAGGCGCAGGGGCCCACATGGCAGTGGCTCATAGGGTGATTAGCCCCTAACTAAGTGGCCACATCGGCCCGCCGGAGTTTGGCCGGCGGTGACCACAGAGCACGGCGGAGCACGCCGGACTTGCGCTAGGGGCATCGGATTCGCGCGCTGAGGGCACCGGGGCGTAGCCCGGGCTCTCCCGCATCTGATGGGGTAGGTGGGAGGCTGTGGGGACGCTGGGGCTCGCCGGAACGGAGCTCGCGGCGGCGCCGGAGTTCGGTGAGTGCGGGGTTGGCGCTGTGGTGCACGGGAGGGCGAGTTAGGGTATGCGTTAGGCTCCTGGTGGCTTCCTGAGTGCGGTGACACGCTCCGAGACGAGCTCAAACGGCTGTAGTGACGGCGGTGACGAGGTCAGCGGCGGCCGGAGTTCGGCCGCGGCGGAGCTATGGCCTAGAGCTTGCAAACGCGAGGGGAGAGAGAGGGGTTCTGCATGGAGGCTCACCGCTGAGCTGTAGGGAGGGTTAGTGGGCTCGGGGGCGGCCGGAGTGCAGCGAATCGACGGCGACGATCTCCGGTGGCCGAGGAGGGGAACGGCGACGTGGGCGGCGATGCAGGGCTTCCGGAGGGCCGTGGATCGGTGGGGAGGAAGAGAGGGTCGAGGCGGAGCTCGCAAGCACAGCGAGGGGTCGAGGGGGAGACGGTGGCCGCGGCGTTACGGTGGCGCGGCTGCGGCTGCGCTCGGCGAGTGAGAGAGAGCAGAGGGGAGGAGGGGGTGCAGAGAGAGAGAGGGGCGGTCAGGGGGGGTGTCGTGGCTTCACCAGGGCGTCGAGGGGGAAGCGGCAAGCAGGAGGTGGCCGGGACGCGTGCCGGCGCGCTGCGGCCACACACCCTCGTGCCCACTGGCACAAGGTTGAGGATGACTGGCACATGGGCCTGGTGGGCTGGCTTCTCTGCTGGGCCAGGTAAGTGGCCAGGTATCCTCTCTCTCTATCTCCCCTTTTCTAATTATCTCAGTTTTCTATTATTCTGTAAATTTAGGGCTTTATTAAAAATACTCAGACACTTTCAAAAATCATGAAACTAATCATGGCTACTGTTTAGAATATAACCAACAGTAAACATTTTAGTTTATGATCATTTGAGCATTTGAAATATTTAATAGCATTTAAATGCCCAAATGAAAATACTATATGATTTAATTCAGTGACCAAATATGTCCTGCAAAAATATAAACCATTTTTGGTAGATGCTTCCACCTCAAACCAGAAATGTTGAACATTTTTAGAGGACATTTTGAGTTCAATGAAAAAGGTTTTATTTTGACCCTAGTTGAATTCATTTGGTGCTAGGGCTTAGTCAATCCCCATCTCAGGTTTAAATGAAATTTAAACATGATGTAACACTCTAATGCATGCACTAGGCATTGTCAGAACTAGGGATGTGACATCACATCACATAGCATACCCTGCAAAAACAAGTTAGACGTCCTCTAATTGTTGTTTGCATGTTTTACGTGGCTGCTATGGGTTTCTAGCAAGAACGTTTCTTACCTACGCAAGACGACAACGTGATATGCCAATTGCTATTTACCCTTCATAAGGACCGTTTTCATCGAATCCGTTCTGACTAAAGTGGGAGAGACTGGCACCCGCTAGCCACCTTATGCACCAAGTGCATGTCAATCGGTGGAGCCTGTCTCACGTAAGTGTACGTGTAAGGTCGGTCCGGGCCGCTTCATCCCACAATGCCGCCGAATCAAGATTGGACTAGTAACGGTAAGCATATTGAACAAAATCAACGCCCACAACTACATTGTGTTCTACTCGTGCATAGAAACTACGCATAGACCTAGCTCTGATGCCACTGTTGGGGAACGTAGCAGAAATTCAAAATTTTCCTACGTGTCACCAAGATTCATCTATGGAGAAACCAGCAACGAGAGAGAGGGGAGTGCATCTTCATACCCTTGAAGATCGCTAAGCGGAAGCGTTATAAGAACGTGGTTGATGGAGTCGTACTCGCGGCGATTCAAATCGCGGAAGATCCGATCTAGCGCCGAACGGACGGCGCCTCCGCATTCAACACACGTACAGCCCAGGTACGTCTCCTCCTTCTTGATCCAGCAAGGGGAGAGGAGAAGTTGAGGGAGAGCTCCGGCAGCACGACGGCGTGGTGGTGGAGCTTGCAGTTCTCCGGCAGAGCTTCGCCAAGCACTACGGAGGAGGAGGAGGTGTTGGGGAGGGAGAGGGCTGCGCCAGGGGCCAGGGTGAAGCTCCCATGCGCCTCCCCACTATATATAGGGGTGGAGGGGGCTGGTTTCTTGCCCTCCAAGTCCATTGGGGCGTTGGCAAAGGTGGGAGGAAAGAGATCTCATCATTTCCTTCCCCACCGATTGTTATCCCCCCTTTTTAGGGATCTTGATCTTATCCCTTCGGGATATGATCTTATTCCTTCTAAGGGGGATCTTGGTGCACCTTGACCAGGGGTGTGGGGCCTTGCCCCCACTACCCACGTTCATGTGGGTCCCCCCATGCAGGTGGGCCCCACTCCGGAACCTTCTAGAACCTTCCCGGTACAATACCGAAAAATCCCGAACATTTTCCGGTGGCCAAAATAGGACTTCCCATATATAAATCTTTACCTCCGGACCATTCCGGAACTCCTCGTGACGTCCGGGATCTCATCGGGGACTCCGAACAACATTCAGTAACTGCACACTAGTTCCCATAACAACTCTAGCGTCACCGAACCTTAAGTGTGTAGACCCTACGGGTTCGGGAATCATGCAGACATGACCAAGACAGCTCTCTGGCCAATAACCAACAGCGGGATATGGATACCCATGTTGGCTCCCACATGTTCGACGATGATCTCATCGGATGAACCACGATGTCAAGGATTCAAGCAATCCCGTATACAATTCCCTTTGTCTAGCGGTATTATACTTGCCCGAGATTCGATCGTCAGTATGCCGATACCTTGTTCAATCTCGTTACCGGCAAGTCTCTTTACTCGTTCCGTAACACATCATCCCGTGATCAACCCCTTGGTCACATTGTGCACATTATGATGATGTCCTACCGAGTGGGCCCAGAGATACCTCTCCGTCACACGGAGTGACAAATCCCAGTCTCGATTCGTGCCAACCCAACAGACACTTTCGGAGATACTTGTAGTGCACCTTTATAGCCACCCAGTTACGTTGTGACGTTTGGTACACCCAAAGCATTCCTACGGTATCCAGGAGTTGCACAATCTCATGGTCTAAGGAAATGATACTTGACATTAGAAAAGCTTTAGCATACAAACTACGATCTTTGTGCTAGGCTTAGGATTGGATCTTGTCCATCACATCATTCTCCTAATGATGTGATCCCGTTATCAACGACATCCAATGTCCATGGTCAGGAAACCGTAACCATCTATTGATCAACGAGCTAGTCAACTAGAGGCTTACTAGGGACATGGTGTTGTCTATGTACCCACACATGTATCTGAGTTTCCTATCAATACAATTATAGCATGGATAATAAACGATTATCATGAAAACAGAAATATAATAATAACTAATTTATTATTGCCTCTAGGGCATATTTCCAACATGCATGTCTCCCGAACCCGTAGGGTCTACACACTTAAGGTTTGGTGATGCTAGGGTTGTAGAGATATGAGTATGCAGTAACCCGATATTTGTTAGGAGTCCCGGATGAGATCCCGGACGTCACGAGGAGTTCCGGAATGGTCCGGAGGTGAAGAATTATATATAGGAAGTGCAGTTTCGGCCATCGGGAAAGTTTTGGGGGTCACCGGTATTGTACCGGGACCATCGGAAGGGTCCCGGGGGTCCACCGGGTGGGGCCACCTATCCCGGAGGGCCCCATGGGCTAAAGTGGGGAGGGGAACGAGCCCCTGGTGGGCTGGTGCGCCCCCCCTTGGCCCCCCTGCGCCTAGGGTTGGAAACCCTAGGGGTGGGGGGCGCCTCCACTTGCCTTGGGGGGCAAGCCACCCCCTTGGCCGCCGCCCCCTGGAGATCCCATCTCCTAGGGCCGGCTCCCCCAGGGGGCCTATATAAAGAGGGGGGAGGGAGGGCAGCCGCACCCAAGTCCCTGGCGCCTCCCTCTCCCCACGCACCACCTCTCCCTCTCGCAGAAGCTTGGCGAAGCCCTGCCGTGATCGCTGCTGCATCCATCACCACGCCGTCGTGCTGCTGGATCTTCATCAACCTCTCCTTCCCCCTTGCTGGATCAAGAAGGAGGAGACGTCTTCCCAACCGTACGTGTGTTGAACGCGGAGGTGCCGTCCGTTCGGCGCTAGGATCTCCGGTGATTTGGATCACGACGAGTACGACTCCCTCAACCCCGTTCTCTTGAACGCTTCCGCACGCGATCTATAAGGGTATGTAGATGCACTCCTCTCTCTCGTTGCTAGATGACTCCATAGATTGATCTTGGTGAAGCGTAGAATTTTTTTATTTTCTGCAACGTTCCCCAACACCCACATGTGATTCCCACGATGCCGCTCCAACCCACGGCACGACGTCCCCCGACGTGGACATAGATCCTCTGACCTGGCTATCACTACCTTGCCCTGCCTTTCCTTCGCTGACAGGTGGGACCCATGCTTGTTTGTCCCACATGTCAGTGACAGAATGGTAGGATTGTTCGTGTCAAGGGATCCTCATCCCCCCTGACGTGCCCCTCATCCCTCTCGGCCACCGCTCCTCTGTCTTTGTGTGCATGACATGCGGGCCAGCTGAACTGCGGCGACCATCAACTTTCTACCATAGACACACCCGATTGGACGCTGTTTGCCTGCTCCGCCTGCTGTGCTCCGATCCATACTCCCGCACCATTGAATTTTCATCTAGCGGCTGTGACACATTTCGGGGTTGTTTGGTTCTAAGCCTAGGAGTGCCACACTTTGCCAAACTTTCCTAAGGTTAGTTCTTCAAAATGAGAGCCACAAGCTGGCAAGCCTAAGGGAATCTTTCCACACTTGTTGTGTGTATGTGATGTGGGACCATGATACGTCTCCAACGTATCTATAATTTTTGATTGCTCCATGCTATATTATCTACTGTTTTGGGCAATATTGGGCTTTATTATCCACTTTTATATTATTTTGGGACTAACCTATTAACTGGAGGCCTAGCCCAGATTTGCTGTTTTATGCCTATTTTAGTGTTTCGAGGAAAATGAATATCAGACGGAGTCAAAACGGAACAAAATCAACTGGAGAAGTTATTTTTGAAAGGAAAGCAACCCAGGGAACTTGGAGTGCACGTCAGGGGAGATACGGGCTGCCCACGAGGGTGGGGGGCGCGCCCCCTGCCTCGTGGGGCCCCCGTAGCTCCTCCGACGTACCCCCTGCACCCATATATACTCTTGTACCCTAAAACTTCCAGAACAAAAGATAGATCGGGAGTTCCGCCACCGCAAGCCTCTGTAGCCACCAAAAACCTCTCAGGGGCCCGTTCCGGCGCCCTGCCGAGGGGGAACCCATCACCGGTGGCCATTTTCATCATCCCAGCGCTATCCATGACGAGGAGGGAGTAGTTCACCCTCGGGGCTGAGGGTATGTACCAGTAGCTATGTGTTTGATCTCTCTCTCTCTCTCTCTCTCTCTCTCTCTCGTGTTCCATCTATGGCACGATCTTGATGTATCCCGAGCTTTGCTATTGTAGTTGGATCTTATGATGTTTCTCCCCCTCTACTCTCTTGTGATGAATTGAGTTTCCCCTTTGAAGTTATCTTATCGGGTTGAGTCTTTTATGAGAACACTTGATGTATGTCTTGCCGTGATTATCTGTGGTGACAATGGGATATCATGTTCCACTTGATGTATGTTTTGGTGATCAACTTGCGGGTTTCGTGACATTGGGAACCTATGCATAGGGGTTGGCACACGTTCTTGACTCTTCGGTAGAAACTTTGGGGCACTCTTTGAAGTACTTTTATGTTGGTTGGATGAATCTGAGATTGTGTGATGCATATCGTATAATCATGCCCACGGATACTTGAGGTGACAATGGAGTATCTAGGTGACATTAGGGTTTTGGTTGATTTGTATCTTAAGGTGTTATTCTAGTATGAACTCTTTTATAGATTGATCCGAAAGAATAACTTTGAGGTGGTTTCGTACCCTACCATAATCTCTACGTTTGTTCTCCGCTATTAGTGGCTTTGGAGTGACACTTTGTTGCATGTTGAGGGCTTGTTATATGATCTATCTATGTTATTATTGTTGAGAGAACTTGCACTAGTGAAAGTATGAACCCTAGGCCTTGTTTCCTATCATGGCAATACCGTTTATGCTCACTTTTATCATTAGTTACCTTGCTGTTTTTATATTTTCAGATTACAAAAACCTATATCTACTATCCATATTGCACTTGTATCACCATCTCTTCGCCGAACTAGTGCACCTATACAACTTACCATTGTATTGGGTGTGTTGGGGACACAAGAGACTCTTTGTTATTTGGTTGCAGGGTTGTTTGAAAGAGACCATCTTCATCCTACGCCTCCTACGGATTGATAAACCTTAGGTCATCCACTTGATGGAAATTTGCTACTGTCCTACAAACCTATGCACTTGCAGGCCCAACAACGTCTACAAGAAGAAGGTTGTGTAGTAGACATCAGACCATAGTGTGGCTTGCCTAAGATGTGGCTTGAACCAAAGACACACCTAAGTTGGTCAAATTTGCCTAACCTTAGGTGTGGCAAGCTTTGCAAACTTAGTCTCAAACCAAACAACTCGTCCCGGGAATCAATCCTCAGCTGGAGTACTTCTGTACTACAGGTAGTACCCGCCGGTGTGGCCATCTACGCCTTGTAACGCCCCGACGCCCAGCTGTGGTACCCTTGCCACGGCCACGCCACCACCGGCCGGTTCATCTCGAATGAGTGAGTCGCAAGCCACGCCACCACCATGAGAATGACATGTGGGCCAGCCGCATTTAAGGTTCGCATGTCATTGGCTCATAGGCCAGGCACTAAGCCACTAAAGTTCGGTCCCGTGGGCCCCGAGAGGGAAATGTAACTCCTGCGGCAGGCCTTGTGGTGCTCCCGCAGTACGAGCTTGTGCCAAAACTGGATTTTTTTTCTTACTACTACCAACTAGTACTAGTAAGGTACACGTGCATTGCACGCATGAGATTCTGGTGGTTTGTGCATTATGCTTTTTCTAGATTCTACATGTGGCAAAATCTGGTGGAATGTAGATCATATCCAACGAGCCCCATGTAAGGTTAGGCAAGTTTGATTAACTTAGGTGAGTGTTTGGTTCAAGCCACACCTTAGGCAAGCCACACTAAGGCCCCACATGACATACACAAAAAAAATTTGGCAAGATTCCCTTAGGCTTGCCAACCTGTGGCTCTCATTTTGAATAACTAATAACTTTGCCTAAGCTTAGTTGTGGCAAAGTTAGTCATGAATTAAGTTCAACCATGGAGTATTTTAGATTATACATGTGGCAGAATCTGGTGGATGATATCCAACGGCCAGTAGTGCTCGGATTTGCCATCTTTGTACCATCGGATTGGCTTCATCCAATGACCAACTTTCAAAGTTTTTCACACACTATATAGGGGGTATAGATATAGATGTGCCGGTTCGTTGCAATGGATCAAAAGTATATCTATTTAGTGGAGTGCACTCTAAACACATTATCTATTTATTTTTCTCTAACCTTTCATAGCCATGCAACCAAGCCACATAAGCTTCATGGGTGCCCCCACATCATATTATTCATACTACGTTGATTGAAAAAAAATATAAATGACCCAAAACAAGATCTTCCCATTTTTTTGTTCCTACGATGTTGTGCTGTGCACGTACCTACCAGTTGTATAGTGGTAGTACTAGTAATATAGTACTAGGAGTACAAACTTGGTACTAGTAGGAGTAGTACTAGTACGGAATGCTCCTGCTCTATCAACGAGCCCCATCTGACACCAAATTTCTTGGCTTCCATGCTACAACTAGATCTTCCCCTCGTTTTTGTTTTCCAACCCGGTGGCGGGCGGGGTGTTGGTTTGCTCAACGGCGGTCCCACATGAAAGTGAAAATGCTAGGAAACACGCCTTCCCTAAGCTATGTGTCGTGCCAGACGGGCCGTGGAGTACTCCCGATTCCTGGGCGTGTGGGGGTGCGACGCGAACGCGGCAGGCCTTTTCCTTTTACTAGCAATGTGCCCGTGCGTTGCGACGGATCCAAAGTAGTAGAATAGTAGTATTTGTTCACAAACTTGAAAGAAATCACTCTTGTTTTGATATACTCCTAATATATTACTCCCTCCGTACCTGAATATTTGTCTTTTTAGAGATTTCAAATGGACTATCACATACGGATTATATAGACATATTCTTGTGTTTCTAGCAAGATGCCCGCGCATTGCACGAAGTTGATGGAAAAGGTAAGCACAACTTATAAATTGACGGATGGAGTACTAGTTACAGTTATGCATATAATTAAGAAAAGGGATCGCACATGTCGGTATTGACTGGAACGAGAATGCAACAGCACAATAAGAATTAAGGCCACAATGATGCGATCGCAGTGGTGGTTACAGAAGGCAAGAAGAAAGATGGATCCATGAATGTACGACCTCCTCCTCCTCAACTTAGTGCGCCGGGCCAGCGATCGGCGGCTAAGGAGCGGCGGCTTTTGTGGCGAGGTCGAGGTGCTTCTCAGCAAAGGCATCCAAGGCTTCCAGCCGGTTGAGGAAGGCCAACGTTGTAGCGTCCTCACTGGCCTTGTAGATACCTATGTACATGATTTTCTCGTACACGTGGATGTGTAGGTCGACGAATTCTTGCAGGGCGAGGTGCCTCACGGCGAGCGCGACCTCCAGGTGGACATTCTTCGTGGCGTCGGCAGGCAGTCGCAGGGCCACCAGTGCTTGAAAGAGGTTCCAACCATGGAGGCCGATTAGGGTGGCAGGCAACGAGGAGCCTGAGCGCGTGGGCTGGAGGAGTACGACAATGTCATCTGCGAGCTTCTTGAGGACGGTGAACTTGTTGCTGGTGGCAACAATCATCTGGTCCAACTGAGAGTCGTAGTTGGCGTCGACGGCGGCCATCCACCAGCCGGTCTCCAACACCATCTGGAGACGATCCTCGGCGCCATGCTGCAGGCCGGCATCGTGGACCATCTGGCACAGCCGCTGGCCGCTCACGCGCATCGCCGCCATGGGTCTTGAGTGAGCTCTTTTGCGCTTAGTGTAGGTGCTTAGGCAAATGCTTAGGTGTGTACGATGTGGTAGATGCATTGGAATGGAGGGGCGCCTTTATATGAGGGCAATGAGGGCAAACTGCATTGCATTCACATCGTGCAGCCTATTTTCCTGGACCTCCTCCCATTACTTCCCTCATGCATTAATTGAAGGAGGATGGATTGGCCGTTCAACATTTCGGGAACCGCTACTCCCTCCCTCGTCTGCATTAATGCCGTATCGGGAACTGCGCCGCCCGCTGTCAAATCGAATACTCCCTCCGTCTAGGTGAGTATTAAGTCATCTTACGAAAACCAAATAGTAAACACACAGGCGTGGTGCATTAACTCTCACGTCGTTTCTTATTTTTTGACATAAATAGAGGAATCAACCAATAAGAGATGTGGGGCTTGTATGCTTTTAGTGACTTGAGACTATCAAACATGATATGCAGTGGTCAGTTCGTTGCACGCAATGATATTAATAAGGGACTACCTAGAACTCATCTAGATGATATATAATTTGGTCTCATTCACTTTGAAAACAAGAACAAATACAACCCACGTCAGCACACACGCATCTTATAGCATCACATCCAATGGCTATAAAAGATGAATGAGACCAAATTATATCTCATCTAGATGAGTTCTAGCAAAACTGTATCAATAATACTTAGTACTCCTGTGCCATGTATCATATATTAGTATCATGTAGTACTTTATTTATTGCCATGTATGACACATAGTACTCAACTCTCTCTCTTTCTTCATTTAATTCTATGACACCTCATCAAAATTTCTAAGGCTAGTACCATTACAACCAGCCTTAGAAAATACTCCCTCCATTTTTGTATACAAGGCCACTATCAAAATTATAATTTGCAACTATACAAGGCCAGTAACATTAATCGAGGTAAAATTGATGATGTTTGCCTCGTACTAGCACCTAAGAACATTAATATCCCTTTCATGCATGTGGGAGTGAGAAGGTTGGCTTGCATTCCCAACATTAATCAATAACGAGGAGTAAGAGGGTTGGCTTATTGTGCGTGAGAGAGAAAAAGCACATTAATTAACACGAGAAGCAAGGTGACAAGCTAGCTTGCAAAATTGACTTAAACATGCATTGATTTTTACCTTGGTACCTGTAATATGGGTTTGTGGCCTTGTATACAAAAATGGAGGGAGTACTAAACATTAAGTTCTCTCGTTTTCCTCTCCACCTTGGTCACCTAGACGGAGGGAGTATACTACGCGGGCTTTTCCTGTGCGGTAGGCGACGGGGCAGTTCCGCCTAGTCGGTTCGACAGAGACGCGAGAAGACGAGGGAGTAGGCTGCTGCAAACGTAGGGCTGTGTGATTTGACAGCGAGTTACTGCTGGACAGGTGGGGCTCCGTGATTTGACTTGCCATTATCATTTTAACTGCAGCGCTACGACCGGCGTGAGTCTCCCGATTCCCGACCACCTCCATATAGGTGCCTCTCCCAATGCTCCACCATGTAGTAGAGGCTGGCTCTTGCATGAGAGCCCACTTATCCACTTTTTCCTTGCCTCTCTTTCCTCCACATATGCAAAAATGCCATGTAAAGCGCACTATTGTACTTACTTGCTCCTATAGGTGCTAAGCTTGCCACATAGGCATAAAGTCTGATGTGGCAAGTTAATCAAGAAGAGAGAGACTAGTTTGGTGACCCAAGGAAGAAATGGTGCTAAGCGCGTGTACCTAGGTGAAAAGACAATTTTGAGTCTATAGATAATTAAATGAAGCAAACTTAGCAACAAAAAACTAATAAGCACACCATTTCATTGGAAGAGGTCACTCCTTGGCAAATGCAATAAATACTAGTACTCCCTGTGTCCCATAATATAAGAACGTTTTTGGCACTACACTAGTGTCAAAAACGATCTTATATTATGGGACGGAGGGAGTACGAAGAAAGAGATAGAGAGAAGTAAAAAAAAATACACTTATAGCCAACCTTATAGCCAACCTTGTTGTAGTATGAGTGACTAAGTGATGACTGTGTATGACATGCCAACATCAGATAGCCTAACGCACCATGTTAAATCTCCAAGGGCGCGACCGTGCGAGCGACGCGACGGTCGTGGTAGGCGCGACCATGATACGGGCTGCTGGCAGCCCTTGGATCTGAGATCAAACGGTCGCATGCTAAGTTGCTGAAAATTTGCAGAATAACCCTCCAGGATAGGATATTCACCCATAGGTCTAGAATTACGCCATGCAACCGTTCGATCAGACCCAAGGGCTCTCGGAAGCCCGTATCATGGGAGAATGGAAAGCCACTACCCTGCCGTTCGCACGCTGGCAGTTCGCTCCTACTCATCCTCGCACGTCCTTTAATACTATGGCAGTTCACTCCTAGTCATCCCGTCCTTTCACATTACGGCAGTTCCACTAATCCTAACCCTCCTCCCAAATCCATGGCGTCCCAAATCTCCAAGATCTATGGTGAGTACAAGGTTAGAACCATCACCGGCGATGAGTTTGACGTCATCTACACCCGTTCTTCCGTGATGGTGAAAGGATGCCTTTCTCGCTTCAGACGCATGTTCGAAAACTCAGATGATGAGTGGGTCGCCGGGCTAGATGTTGAGTACACCAGAGTCCTGGGACAAGAGACGGATCTAAAGGACGAAGATAGGAAGAAGCCCGCCGTGATCCAGGTTTGCGTGCATGACTTATGATTGGTCTACCACATATGCCATGCCGATGTTGAATGCCTGGATTTTAAGAACTTCCTCGAGAGCAACCAGGTCAAATTCGTTACTGTAGACTTTACGAACGATGAAGAAGTCCTGGGTCGGATAGGCCTCGTTGTAGGCAACCCCTTCGACCTCCAAAAGAATCGGCTGCTGCCCTCCGGTGGCCAGCCTTCAATGCTGACCCTGGCAGGAGCCATGGTTCATCCTTCGTATGGTAAACTGGAGAAACCTCCATACACGTTTCATCGTTATGCATGGTAGCGGAATGTACTAGATATAGACCACATCCACTACGCTGCAATGGATGGCTACCTTTGTTTCAATATCTACAAGGGTTGGATGAAGAGCAAGAGCCAAGTGTGCGGTTCAAGCAAAGAAGTACCGGCAAAGAGGAAGAGGGACAAGGACGATGTCGAGGACGTGGACGAGGACTCTGAGTAAGGTGGCAGTGTCGTTGCTCATGGTGGTTCTAATGCAGTGTCTACCGGAGTAGTTGCAAAGTTTAATTTCAGGTGTGCTTAGTTTAATTTGAGGGGTGTGTTGTGCTGAGCCCCCAGCAGAACTATGTTATGTTTCTTCTTGTTACTTTAACTCTTCAGTACGTACATACTAGTATTTCTTACATTTCGTCTTTTAGTTGGTATAGTACTACCACTCGTTTCTTCACATTACATACGTACAATATATATGGACAACGTCATATAGCCAACAGTATAGTTGTCAAAGAATTTCAGGGTGCTTAGTTTTGTCAAAGAATTCCAGGGTGCTTAGTTTTGTCAAAGAATTCCAGGGTGCTTAGTTTTATTTGAGGGGTGGGTTGTGCACTTGTGCTGGACACCATTATTGTGACAAGCCTTTTTAATAGTAGTATATGCATAATTTGGCAACGAGCGCTCTCTATATGTACCACCTTTTTTTTAATTTCAAGTTTTGCTCCATGGCGCAATCCATCGATACTACTACTGTACAAAAGTGGAGTATATACATTTTTTAAAATGCTAGAGGGCGGGGCAGTCTAGCTCAGTCGGTTTCACGAGAGCCGAGGGCCTTTGTGATTTGACGGCTCATTACTGCTGTCAAATTGAATAGTACTGCACCGCCCGCTGCACGCCCGGCGCCTCCATTAAACCCCTTCGTTAAACCCGCATGCAAACCGAGAATCCTACTCCGGCCACATGTCCGTTCATGAGCGGACCGGAATTAAACGCAACACTGGCCGAGCTCCTCCCGTCCGCCCTCAATTTAAAAGAGACCAGACGCCGGCCAAGCTCCTTCTGTCCGCCCTCTATTTACACGAGGCCAGACAGACAGCAGGCAAGAATCGCACCCCTCCGCCGCTCCCCCATCTCCTCCTTCACCATTTTCTCCACTCTTCCGATGGCTTCCAATGAGCCGTTCTCCGGCATATTACCCGGCTGGGTAGCCCACCGAGCCCTCCGGATACGGGTGAGGCCGCCGCTCGGTGCTTCACCAACCTTGCTTGGCCCGACGGAGCCAGTTGCCGCCCCAAGCAGGCGCGTGGTTCAGCAACTCGCCGCTCCAGTTCAGCTCGATGAGGAGTGGCGAGTTGCTCCACACCGACACAGCGGTGAGCATGCCGGTACGGGCATCATCGCTGCCACGTCGTACCGCGCCACCAATGTCTGCGGTGGCCGTGCTTCCCGTGTCTGTGGGCGCGCCTCCTGTGCCTACGGCAGCGCCATGCAGGCAGAGACAGAAGCCGGGTGCGTGGAGAGCGACGAGTCGGTGGCCAGCTTCTCCATGTCCGCCGCCATCATCGAGGAGAAGTAGAACACGGGAGGCCGCCGCCACTTGGGACCCATGAAGGCCACCGCCGAGGCGACGACTGCGCATTCAGGTGGTTTCTTTGCTGCTTCATCTCTTCCGAGGACCTTCGTCGACCCCGCAAGTGTCTGACGGACATGAGGAAGACAAAGGGATCCACGTGCGGCCATTTAGATTATGTACTCCCTCTGCAGCTAGCGGGAAATATTTGTTCTAAGAATGGATAAATTGTATGTATCTATAACTAAAATAAGTCTAGATACATCCATTTGTAGGACAAGTATTTCCGGATGGAGGGAGTATTAATTATACAAGAGAGCCGGATTGGCACTGCTTAGTTCATGTAAATGTAATGAAATCCATCATGTTTATATGAAGATCCATCTTTTTTATACGAAATCCTTCATGCTTATATGAAATCAGTCTGTGTTTGCACGAATTTCATCTGGTTGGCTAGAGTTGTAAAAATGTATGCCGCTGGCATTTGATGTCGTCCTCCGCGGAAGGAAGCGGGATGAAATTTTCTGGCTGCCGTTGGAGATGCTCTTTATGCTGGAAATTATAGAGTGACATCCAATCCATTTGAGTTAATTGCCTGTATGATTGTCCCTCTATAAAAAGTTAATTGCGTGTACAGTGTACACATGACTTGTAGGGTGGCTACAACTTCGTACAGAAAGTTAAAAAGAAACAAGTCCATCCTTAATCTTGTATTCTAAGTACTCTGTGGGTTCCACTGTCAGTACAGTAGCGAAAGAAGTATATATTAAATAAGTAATATATAATATAAAAATCTAAAATTAAAAGATAGAACTAGAACTCATGTCATCGCGTTGCGAGCATCCGGCGCTAACTAGCCCATCACATTTTTGTTGTAGACCATGCTGGAGAGATATCTCCATGTCTACACTTATACTCCATTCGTTCCTAAATATTTGTCTTTTTCATATTTCAAATGGACTACCACATACAGATGTGTATGTAGACATATTTTAGAGTGTAGATTCACTCATTTTGCTCCGTATGTCTTTTTAGGAAGGGGTCAGATTTGTCCTTGATTTATTTATGAGGTATCCAGATGGCACTGCACCGCCAAGAAAAGAGGGTAACATCAAAATTATGGACTACTTTTTTGAGTATGTTGGTAAGGTCCGGTCATAGTCACTTGTTGAAATCTCCAAAAAGATAAATACTCCCTCTATCCGGAAATACTTGCAATCAATATGGATAAAAGGAAATGTATCTAAACGTATTTTAGTTTTAGATACATCTCTTTTTATCCATTTTGATGACAAGTATTTTCGGATGGAGGGAGTATTTAGGAACGGAGGGAGTAGAAAACAGAGTTGGTGATGATGGTGTGCGTGCCATCCTGCAATATAGGCCGTCGGATTTATATCTAATGGATAGGAAATAAACTATGGCAATTTTGCAAAAATATACCCACACGTCTCTCCACGTTCGCAAATAAGGCCTTCCCTCGTTCAACCTTTTCTCTCACAAGATAAACTACTCATACAAATGCATCTTGATGTTCCGTGCAACGCACGGGCAACTAGCTAATTTCTTTTAAAATAGTTGCTGCGATAATTGGGTTGAAGTGATATATTTTATGTCTGCCCCGAATGATTTCAGATTCACTAGTAGTAACAAAGAAAAGGTTGCCTTGTTAATTAACAGAAAACAGGGTGAAAACTATCACATGAGGCCAGTAAAAACAAGGCACATTGGGTTCAGCGTCATCGTCACTACATCTGTGTGCGCGCGAGAAGTCTACATATCGAGGGGGCTACCGAGCGAGGCACCGAGACACAATGTTTGAGAGAGAAACCAATTGATAGATTATGATCAGATCGAGTTGTCACCCTTCTGCTGTCATTGTTGGGGGGGGGGAGAGAAAGACGTATCGAGAGTGTGCGCGGTAGGCACAGAGCCACAACCAGCGAGTGTGTGTGTGTGTGTGTGTTTGAAAGAGGAGTAGATAGATTATTATCAAGATTGATGTGCCACCCTACTCCTTCGGTGCCGGGTAGTGTGTGTGTGTATGTTTGAGAGGGAAGCCAGTCCGTAGATTAGTATCAAGATCGAGGTGTCACCCTACTCCTTCGGTGTTGGAAATGTGGGTGTGTGGGTGTGGGTGTGGGGGGGGGAGCAGTGACACTCACATATCTCTACTCTTATAAAAAACAGAGTTGGTGATGATGGTGTTCTTGCCATCCTGCAATATAGGCCGTCCTATTTATATCCGACGGATAGGAAGGGAACTATGGCAATTTTGCAAAAAGGTTCCCACACCCCTCTCCGCATTTGCAAATAAGGCATTCCCTCGTTCATCCTTTTCTCCCACAAGATAAACTTCTCATACAAATGCATCTTGATGTTCCATGCAACGCATGGGCATCTGGCTAGTAGGGAGAAGGAGTTTGTGTGACACATATCTAGCTATATTAAGGGATAGGTAGATAGCATTTGTGCGAGGCATACTTAAAGCCTCACGAAGATAAACAAATGGTGTGTGTGCATGCAAGTGCCGAAAAAATGAGGCGAGAAACAATGTGCGCACGCGCGCGCGCATGTGTGTGTGTGTGTGTGTGTGTGAGAGAGAGAGAGAGAGAGAGAGAGAGAGAGAGAGAGAGAGAGAAATCTCAAAACAAAAGGTGCTTTGTTGGAATCACATTGTATGTATTCATATGGTTCTGGAACTCGAGTTGACCTTAGGCATATGTGTGAGAGACATTATTATACTTTGAGACATTAGTGGCTGTGGGTGAGCGGAATTAAAGGGGTGGGCGTGTTAGACAGAGAGAGCGTGTGTGTTTATGTGTGAGAGACTTGTAGGATGGGGTAGAAAGACGAATTTAACCCTGATGGAGGGAGAGAAATACACGAAGTGCGCGTGTGTGATTCCGATGCCCACAGGGAAATGAGATATGTATGCGTGTGAGAGAGATCGCACAATTCATTCACGTATCACTATCTAGCGATCGTGGACATGCATCCCTTGAACATAAGTCAATATCTACTTCGTATCGTGGCCAAAGGTACAATATCGATTCAACGCTATAAAGATTGGACACTCACATATCACATTTTTTTCTATTTAAATAAACCTTTTCAGTTGTGCATGCGAAAGTTACAGTGTTGTTTCTTTGAACAACCAATGTAGCTATCATGTACATGCACCATTGTTACTCTTGCATTCAAATTCATTAGTCTTGGATGATTTAAGTTTCTATTTTGAAGTAATATATGTAATATTCATATATGAATTCAATGGGTACGCAATTTATGAAATAGAGGCTATGTAATCATATGAGGTAACACTTTTAAGTAGTGGACTACAATATCCATTTCTTTTTGTGCGCCTCTACACTAACATGTCAATGCATTATGTCTAAAGTAAATAACCAATGGCACTAAATTATCTATTTACATGAGAAAAACATAGGCTGAGCGTTTGATCCCTTTTTTTGTGAACGCGCCACTACACCCGTACGACTGGCCACGCCTGTGTGAACGTCCAAGTTATCGGCGCATCATCCTGAGTTATTGTCTTTTTTTCTGGGGTGGACTTCACACCAGTTATTAACTGCTGACGCGTGCCCCGTGTACACAGTCTAGCATGACCTTCTCGCTAGCACGGTCCAAAATTAGTTGAAACTGGATACGAACGATCCCGCGGGTGGAAAAATCTCCCGCCTACTTCTAAAATTTCTGCCACCTTAGTCTTTAGCATGCGAAATTCCCCTTTTGTCCTTGGTGCATAGAGACCAACAGTTACAATACCGCCCTCATCTACATGATAGGTCGGGGCTGCTTTGGTAACTTCCGGTTCCCCCCACTACACGGCACCCCCATTTCCTCTCCCCCTCCCGCAAAAACGACTAACTCCACAGCACACAGAGCATCTTACAGCACGCCGTCCGTACTTCATCGCCCTTTCTCCCCTCCCCTCTCGAAACCCTAGACTGCTCATCCACCGGCGTACCATAGCCCATTCACTGCCAGCGGCGTCCACCTCGCCGAATCTGCTTCTGTGGCCACATCTACCCCTCCCACCTCCCCTAGAAACAAGTAGACTGGTCATCCACCACTATACCACAACCCATTCAATGCCGGCCTTGTCCACGGTGCCGGATCTGCTTCGCCGGTACTCTCGTCAACCGCCGCGCATCTGCAGCGGCTCATTCGTACTCCCCACCGGAGACGCTTCGTCCACACCCCCTGGAGCCGCCCCACCGACGCCCCCGTCGACGGCCTCTGATCCTCTTCGCTGACACCTTCCTCAACCATACCAGAGCCGCTTCGCCGACACCTTCCTCAACCCTACTGGAGCTGCTTTGCCGACACCATCATCAACCCTACCGGAGTAGCTTCGCCTATACCATTCTCAACCCTACCGGGGCCACTTTGCCAACTCACAAGTCCACGGCCTTAGATCCGCTTCCTCGCACCCTCATCCAACCTACCGGAGCAGCTTCTGACGCCCCGTCCACGGCCGCAGATCCGCATCGTCGACACCATCCTTAACCCAACCACCAGAGCAGCTTCTGACGCCCTGTCCACGGCCGCAGATCCGCATCATCAACACCATCCTTAACCCAACCATCGAAGCAGCTTCTGACGCCCCGTCCACGGCCGCAGATCCGCGTCGTCAACACTATCCTTAACCCAACCACCGGAGTAGCTTCACCTACGCCCTCATCCACGGCCACAGATCCGCTTTGCCCACACCGTAGTCCACTCTGCCGGAGCCGCTCCACAAACACCCTACTCGACGGTTCTAGATCTCCTTACCGGACCCCGACAGCCAGCGCAGCGTCATCACCCTTGACGTTTCTAACCTGATTCCCATCGTCTGGAGAGATGCCAAGCACCCGCCACGGCCTAGGTACTTCCTTTAAACCCGTCCAGCATCACCTGCCCGATGTACTTCAAATATACTAATCGGTCGATGTTACCTGTTATGCAGCTGGCAAAAACTACAAGGACGATGTTTCTTCTGGATCTAACAGTTTGGCCAACCAAGATCCTGGACTGAGGCATTGCTATGATCTTGTAAGTGCGCCTCTCTCTCTTGTATTGTTCTGTGCCTGCCAGCGTGCTTTGCTAGGATTTTCGACCAGTAATCCCTTTGTGCAGACAATGATTTCTACTACTGGCTGCTAAATTAGATATGTAGATGTCATACATGATACTACCTCATACCTCCCTCCGTTCCTAAATATAAGTCTTTCTAGAGATTCCACGATAGGCTACATACGGAGCAAAATGAGTGAATCTACACTCGAAAATGCGTCTATATACATCTTTATGTGGTCCATACTGGAATCTCTACAAAGACATATATTTAGGAACAGGGGCAGTACATTACACAAAATCGTAGGTGGCATGTAGGAATTCCAGTGCACTACATTAAGCTCCCTTAGAGTGCCTGCCAGTCCAGCATACAGAGTCATGGCTAGTTTATGGTACGCACACAATCGTTAATTGGTGGTTTAAATATGCACAAGGGATATGCAATGTAGTATCATGTAGAGATGTTTGAAATTAGCCGTGTCAACTTGCAGATAGGGTTACACAATGAAAAAGTACAAGATGTATGTGGCAATTTCATGGAACATCGCAATAAAAAGGAGAGGCAGTGGTGAGCCTATACAATGTGCTATGGTACGTCACTCCTCCATTGCAATCATCGTGACATGTTATTTGTATGTCTGTTCCATTAGCCAAGTTTCTTAGGGACAGTTATTACGAGTTATCCTAAGAAAATAAGCACCTGTGAATATAAGCTCCATGTAATAAGCCAACCAGTTCTTTTCATTGCGTTTTCAGCTTATCTTTGGTATGATCAGTGGAAAGTCTAGATTGCATTATATTTTTTTTTATTTTGCTGCCCATATGAAAATTAATTTGACTTGCAAACATCACAAATTGAACCCAGTGTAGTATTAATATGATAGGAAAACAGACCATCACTATTTGCTCAAAATGCAAATACAAAGATACCATCTACTTGGCACAATCTACTTTGGTCAATGTTTTCCATAGAGATCCCATTGCCTAATTTAAACGAAGAACGCATGACCCACATTTAAATGAAAAACAATTATTTATTGAAATTCGATGGTCCAGGTGGCTGGTTATTATCATATAGCAGCACCACCTGAAAGCATCATATAGCAGCAGCAGCAGTCTGCAATTCATCATATACCAGCAGCAGCTCATAGCAATTCATCATATAGTAGCAGCAGGAGCAACTCATAGCAATTCATCATATAGCAGCAGCAGGAGCAGCTCATAGCAATGCATCATATAGCAGCAGCAGGAGCATCTCATAGCAATTCATCATATAACAGTACCAGGAGCAACTTATAGCAACTCATCATATAGCAGCAGCAGTAGCTCATAGCAATTCATCATATAGCAGCAGCAACAGCTCATAGCAATTCATCATATAGAAGCAGCAACTCATAGCAATTCTTCATATAGCAGCAGCAGGAGCAGCTCATAGCAATGCATCATATAGCAGCAGTAGAAGCAGCTCATAGCAATTCATCGTATAGTGGATCAGAATGAAAATTTGGCAAAAAATTAGAGGAGATCCTCACCTTGTTGGATGAGCTCATCCTTCAACAGCACCTCAAGGTCATGGCCTGGGAGGAGGGGAGGGGGAATATGATGCCTTCTGCCGCAGTGTGGCATCAACCATAGTTGTGCAGCGCCCGCCGGAGTAGTGCGCTGGACGAACCACAGTGGAGCAGCTGTTGGAGACCATGAGAATGAGGGGCGGCGCCAGAGGGAGGAGCAGCCAGGGAGATTTGCCCCTACCCGCCGGCCATGTAGCCTAGCTGGACATAGCATCATCGAGGACCAGGCCAGATGGGACTAGTGGCGATGGCTCGCTGGAGGAACCCTAGTGCTGCAGGCAGGGGATCGAGGTAGAGGGAAAGGGGAGAGGACATGCAAGCGGGCAGGGCAATGAACGCTTGCGTGTTTGTTTTTACTTGAGGGTCAGGTGTGACACGGGCGTCAGCAGTTGCATTTTGAGTGTAATATAGGCAGACAACATAGTCATTTCACTATTCCCCTTCCCTTCAATTTTTAGTCAGGTTCTACCCGAAACACCCCCTTCCAAAGCAAAATTAGTTAAGCCCAAGCTCATAACTCAAAAATGACTTCTTTACATCTTTTATGGCTTATTTTGACAATAAGCCCTGAAAAGGCCGAATCGTACTGGCCCTTGTCGGTGTCAAAACCGGCGGATCTCGGGTAGGGGGTCCCGATTTGTGCGTCAAGGCTGATGGTAACAGGAAGCAAGGGACACAGATGTTTACCCAGGTTCGGGCCCTCTCGATGGAGGTAAAACCCTACTTCCTGCTTGATTGATATTGAAGATATGGGTAGTACAAGAGTAGATCTACCACGAGATTGTAGAGGCTAAAACCCTAGAAGCTAGCCTATGATGGTATGATTGTAATTGTGATCGGCCTTCCAAGGACCAACCTCTCCAGTTTATATAGACACCGGAGAGGGCTAGGGTTTACATGGAATTGGTTACAAGGAAGGAAACACAATATCCGGATCACCAAGCTTGCCTTCCACGCAAAGGAGAGTCCCATCCGGACACAGGCCGAAGTCTTGAGTCTTGTATCTTCACGCTTAAATAGTCCGGACGTTGTACACAGTCTGGCTGTCCGGATACCCCCTAATCCAGGACTCCCTCAGTAGCCCCTGAACCAGGCTTCAATGACGATGAGTCCGGCGCGCTGTATTGTCTTTGGCATTGCAAGGCGGGTTCCTTCTCCGAATACTCCAGAGTGGTTATTGAACACTTAGACCGTGTCTGGATCTGCAAGATGATCTTCACATAGCATAAATATGATCCGCTGGCAATCTTCGTGTGTCGTTCCCATGCATCGTGGCCTGGTCCAACGCGAATCGGCGTTTATTACCCCACCTCGACTCACGTTACGAGGCGGTTTTATTGGCACGTCTTGTTGAAGCAGAGATCATGTTCCTCTTATTACGGGATTTTCCATCAATACGGGTGTGCGTGACCCCACGACGTCCATTGTTATAACTCCGTGTGTTTTTAGATAAGCCTCAAACTGTCACACCGAGGACTCTTGATATTCACCCCCTTTATAAAGGGTTCGAGGCCTACGCCTCTTTTCCACCTTCCTCGCGCCTTCTCGCACCTTGAGTTCTAACACCCGAAACCCAAGCTTCAGCACCCCAGATCCTCCAATATGTCCGGATCCATCCCTCAAGGCCGGTGGGTGGCCTCCTCGATTCAAAAGGAAGACATTGTGAAGCTTATGGAGGTCGGATACCTGACCGCCGACATCCAGCACATGCTTCCTGCTCCAGGGCAGGTCATCCCCACACCGGAGCCTAATGAGTGCGTCGTTTTTGTCCCTCACTTCCTCCGTGGCTTGGGCTTTACCCTCTATCCCTTTGTGAGCGGGCTCATTGTAAGTGCATCTAGTGCCACCCCTTGTTGGTTTTGGAGTATTGACGACAAAGTTGGTTGAGGGACTAATGCATTTGTGAGAATTGCAGGATAATGCAGGTAGTGTCCCTCATTGATTCGGTTTACCCACCGGAGATGACCCCTAAAATGTATGAAGACATTGAAGACAATGGTGGTATGAGAAGATATGCATATTGAAGACTATGACATGAGAAGACATTCGTGAAGACTTTGGAGCGCGAAGACTATGTGTTTTCGTTGTTTCCCTTTTCTTCTTTGTTGAGTCATAGGAACCACTGTACTGTTAAGTGGGGTCCAAGTGAACTAAGTCAGAGTGACTGAAGTGATGCTCAACCCAAATCCTATGTCTTCGAGCGAAGACAATGAGAGCAAATCTTATCTAGAGCTGGATGAGTCAACTTTGCTTGTAGCCCAAGTAAAGTTGCCACGTGTGTTTGAAATCTGACCGTTGGAACACGTGTCAGTTCCTTAGTGACCCAGGGTCATTTTGGAGAAATCAGGTCGGGTTGCCTAGTGGTTATAAATAGCCCACCCCCTACACCATAAATCGGTGGCTGCTCAGAGTTTGTGCACGGCTTTTGTCGTTTGAGAGCAACCCACCTCGAAGCATTTAAGAGAGAGAAATCCTTGCGAGGACAAAGCCCAAACACCCAGAGCCAAAGAGTGTTAGGCATCACTGAAGTCTTTCTGTCTGTGTGACCTGAAGACTTATTACACTTGAGGACTGTGGATCCTCCAGCCGGTTAGGCGTTGCGTTCTGAGCATCCAAGAGTCATTGTGGATTGCCGGTGAATGAAGTCTGTGAAGGTTTGGAAGTCTCCCTTGAAGACTTACCAGAGTGATTGGGCGAGGACTGGGTGTCCTTAGCTCAAGGGGAATAAGGTGAAGACACGGTCTTCTGAGTTAAATCTCAGCCTCCCTAACCAGACATACAGTTGTCACAGCAACTGGAACTGGTCCAACAAATCTTGTGTCTTCAACAAGCAACTGGTTCTATCCCTTCCAACCTTACTTAAGTCTGTCTTCATGAAGTCATTGCTTATCTGTTCATCTGTTTGACTTCATTGCTTGACTACTATTGCTGATTGGCTTCACACTATCTTCCATCTTGATCCTTACTACCTTACTGCTATTAGTCCTGTACTTTCACATCATTACATACTTGACTATGGCTTGTTTAGGGTAGTCTATCTTCCGCTGCATATCAATTAGGTTGTTTCTGTTGTTTGTCTTCAAAACTTCAAAGCATTGAAAGAAGTTCATAAAAATCGCCTATTCACCCCCTCTAGTCGATACTAGCACTTTCAATTGGTATCAGAGCAAGGTACTCCCTTGTTCTGTGTGATTCGGTTTAACCACCTGGAGTTTCAGCTATGTCGACTGCACGATTGAGGAACATATCGTGTCCCACTTTTGACGGCCATGAGTATCCCCGATGGAAGGCCATGATGAAGAAGCTACTCATGTCCATGGATAGCGAACTATGGCCTGTCACTGAGATTGGACTCACTGATCTATGCAAGATGGCAGAAGCTGATGACATTCGCAAGTACACTCTATTGAACCTCACAGTGAAGGACGTCATCTGCTGTCATCTGTCCCGAAATCAGTTCAGGAATGTTATGCACCTCAATCACGCGAAGCTAATCTGGGACCGGCTTTCTGATGTATACGAAGGTCATCGCACTCGTCATGATCAGCCGTTTGAGGACTACAAGGAATCTCTCAGGAAAATGACCTTTACACCTGAACCATCACCATCCTCATCATGCCACATGGCAAGGGGTGATAAGGTAACTGAATGCTATCTCTTTGAATCCAGTGATGAATTTGGCCCTAGTTATGATAAGCTGGCTTCCCTTGCCACTAAACAACAAAGAATCTTGGAAAAGGTTCAAGAAATTCTTAGTAAGAGCGATGATATGTTGGGTGCTAAAATGGATCAGTCAAAAGCTTTGGCTGATAGTCTTCAGAGACTCCATGCTAAGTTTGACGCCCTTCAAGATCAACATAATGCTCTCTTATCTGATCATGAGAAGCTTTCTTTTGAATGTCTTCAAAGAAAGATAGACCTTGAAAAGATAAGAGTGGATTATGAAGATCTTCAGAAGGAGCGAGATTCACTTCGCGCTCAACAGATCTATTCCACTCAGGAAGGATTTGAACCACCATGTCTAAAATGCATTGAGCGTGATAACGCTACATCTGTTGCTGAATGTTCCACTGCTGCTACTATTTCATTGTCTTCACCTACTGATGTGGTCACTAACCCCTCTGTGGAGGATACCACTGCTGTTGCTGATGAGAATGCTATGTTGAAGACATTGCTTGAAACAGGGATGTACAAAAGTTTGAAGGTACATCAGACTCTCTGCGATGTTCTCAAAAAGCAGATTCTGAACCAAAACCGTAGGAAAGAGGGTGTTGGGTTCGAAAGGAAAATGAATGTTGATGGCTCGTACTGGAAGCCTGAGCAGTACCCCAAAACCACATGGGTTGCTGCAAAGGAACCTTCAGTAGATCCATCTACCTTATCTGGCTTTACCTATGCTAATCCTATTATCATTGATGAATCCTTTGATGCAAACTATAAGCTGTTCAAAAATCAGAATGGTGAAGTGTTTGCCAGGTACATTGGTACTAACTGCAGGAATGGACCACCTATGAAGATGATCTGGGTACCTAAGCGGTACATTGAGAATCTTCCTGTGAATGTCGCCATGACACCACCTAGGAAGAAGACAAACCCCAGACCTATAGCTTCATATGGCCCAAAGGCTTCATACAGATACAGGACACACATGAGTCACCCTAACGCCAATGTTTTGCAGGGAAATCATACTCAGACTTATGAATATTAGCGTGTATCTTTGAACCGCTATAATCATAGGACTAAGAACTTTTCTGCTTATTCATATGAGTATCATTCATCTCCTGCAAGGCTATTTGCTAGGGCTCCAAAGCCAAAATTCTCAGATGCTGCACTTAGACTCATTGCTTCCAAGCCCCCACTGAAAATGTGGGTGGCAAAGAAGAACTAACTCTCTTTTGCAGAAAATGGTCTCCAGCCAGCAATCAATGGCGTCCGATACTATTGCTGGGGACCTAAAACTCACTGAGGACGCACGTTAAAATATAATTCTATATGCTTCACATCTGAATTTCTCATCAGTCAATGTCCTAACTTTGATATAAGCTGTGACTGTCCCTATATGTATCAAATGCATATGCTTCACAACACTTGTGTGAAGCCTATCCTCCTAACTGCACTGTAGGGTACATCACCAAAAGCTTCAGAATGGATTATGGACAGTGGATGCACAAATCATATGACTGGTGATCGAAGTCTTCTCATGGACTCAACCTTACGTCCATCCGACAAAAGTCACATCACATTTGCTGACACTGGTAAAAGCAAAGTATTGGGTCTAGGTAGAGTTGCAATCTCAAAGGATCAACACATGGATAAAGTGATGCTTGTTGAATCCCTTGGTTTCAACTTAATGTCTGTCTTAATGCTTTGTGACTTGAACATGATTGTGATATTTGGCAAATATCGTTGCCTTGTACTAATGGAATCTGACAAATCTCTAGTCTTTGAAGGGTATCGAAAAGATGATCTGTACATGGTAGATTTCTCAGCAGGTCCACAGCTTGATGTATGTCTTCTCACAAAAGCTTCAGAATGCTGGCTCTAGCATCGAAGGCTGGGACATGCTGGCATGAGGAACTTACACTCACTCATCAAGAAGAAGCATGTCATAGGCATCGAAGATGTCAAGTTCAAGAAGGATCATCTGTGTGGTGCCTGTGAAGCTGGAAAGATGACAAGGGCAAAGCACCCCTCGAAGACAATCATGACAACATCTCAACCCTTCGAGCTGTTACACATGGACTTATTTGGACCTACTTACTACTCCACCCTCACAACAACTGCCTGACTCTATGGCTTCGCCATCATGATGACTACTCAAGATACACATGGGTTCATATAATTCTATACAAGACTGAAGTGCAAGATGTCTTCAGACGCTTTGCAAATCGAGCAATGAACAATTATGGTGTGAAGATCAAGCACATCAGAAGTGACAATGGCACTGAATTCAAGAACACTGGACTTGATCTGTATCTGGATACAATGGGAATCACTCATGAGTTCTCTTCTCCGTACACACCTCAGCAAAATGGCATTGTTGAGCGCAAAAATAGAACCATCATTGAGATGGCTCGAACAATGTTAGATGAGTACAAGACACCAAGAAAGTTCTGGCCTGAAGCTATTGATACAGCATGTCACATCATCAACCGTGTATACATTCATAAGCTTCTGAACAAAACATCATATGAGCTACTTACTGGCAAGAAGCCAAACATCAGTTACTTCAGAGTATTTGGAGCAAGATGCTGGATAAAGGATCCCCATCACAAATCAAAATTTGCACCTAAGGCTCATGAAGGCTTCATGCTTGGCTATGGAAAGGACTCACACACCTACAGAGTCTTCAACCTTTATCTCTACAAAATCGTTGAAACTGTGGATGTGAGATTTGATGAAACCAATGGTTCACAGAGAGAGATCCTGCCAAGTACACTGGATGAAGCTCCTTCAAACGAGGCAATCAAGCTGATGGGAACTGGTGAAATCATGCCCTCTGAAGCACAACCTGAAGAGGAACTCATCATCTCTGCACCAAATCAACCTGAAGACAATGCTCAGTCTGAAGACAATCCTCCCAATGATGACAATGGTCAGCCAGAGCAAAATCTTCGTCCTGTTCATCCACGTGTTGCAAATGAAGTTCAAATAGAGAAGATAATTGACAGCATCAATGCAACTGGTCCGCTCACTCGATCAAGAGCAACACATCTAGCAAACTTCTATGGGCACTTTTCATTTGTGTCAATATCAGAACCCAAGAAAGTTGCTGAAGCTTTTATGGAACCCGAATGGATTCAAGCCATGCAAGAAGAACTTCAGCAGTTCAAACTGAATAATGTCTGGGAACTTGTCAAGCGACCTGATCCTTGCAAGCATAACATTATTGGAACAAAATGGATATATCGAAACAAGCAAGATGAGCATGGTCAAGTCGTCAGAAACAAAGCACGTCTTGTGGCTCAAGGATATACTCAAGTTGAAGGAATAGACTTCGATGAAACATTTGCTCCTGTTGCTAGGCTTGAAGCTATTCACATACTGCTAGCCTACGCAAATCATCACAATATCTTGATATATCAAATGGATGTGAAGAGTGCATTTCTCAATGGCAAGATTGGAGAAGAAGTGTATGTCGCACAACCACCTGGCTTTGAAGATCCAAAACATCCTGATATGGTGTACAAGCTAAGCAAGGCACTGTATGGCCTCAAACAAGCCCCTCGAGCCTGGTATGATACAATCAAGGACTTCCTGAAGAGCAAAGGCTTCAAACCTGGATCTCTCGATCCCACTCTCTTCACGAAGACATATGATGGTGAACTATTTGTGTGCCAAATATATGTGGATGATATAATCTTTGGATGCACCAACCAGAAGTACAGTGATGAGTTTGGGTACATGATGCAAGAGCAATATCAAATGTCCATGATGGGTGAGCTGAAATTCTTCCTTGGTCTTCAAATTCGTCAGCAGAGGAATGGCATCTTCATATCTCAAGAGAAATACCTCAAAGATTGTCTGAAGAAGTTTGGAATGGAAGACTGCAAAGGCTACACGATGCCAATGCCAGCCAAGCACCATCTTGGTCCCGACGACAATGGTAAAGAGTTCGATCAAAAGGTATACTACTCCATGATTGGTTCTTTGCTTTATTTATGTGCATCTAGGCCAGATATTATGCTTAGTGTTTGCATGTGTGCTCGGTACCAAGCGGCACCAAAGGAATCACATCACTTAGTTGTGAAGCGAATTCTTCGATATTTGGCTTACACCCCAACACTCGGATTATGGTATCCCAAGGGCTCAAGATTCGATTTGGTTGGATTCTCGGATGCTGATTATGCTGGTGACAAGGTGGATCACAAGTCTACATCTGGCGTATGTCATTTTCTTGGTCGATCACTTGTCTGTTGGTCTTCGAAGAAGCAGAACTGTGTATCACTCTCAACTGCTGAATCTGAATACATTGCTGCTGGATCCTGTTGTGCTCAGCTTCTATGGATGAAGCAAACTCTCAAGGATTATGGCATCAACCTGCAACAAGTACCTCTCTTCTGCGATAACGAGAGTGCCATCAAAATAGCCAACAATCCTGTCCAACACTCGAAGACAAAGCACATTGAAATTCGTCACCACTTTCTCAGAGATCATGTTATGAAGAAAGATACCGATATCATTCACGTCAACACTGAAGAGCAACTGGCAGATATCTTCACAAAGCCCTTGGATGAGAAAAGGTTTTGCAAGTTACGGTGTGAGCTAAATATCTTAGAATCCTCTAATGTCCTGTGATCAGGCACACATCCTAACACTTATGCATGTTGATGACTTAGATGTGCAACACACAAAGTAATGTATATCTTCAATCAATGAAGATTTACACTCTGAGTGTGAATATATTAACATGGAATTTGACTTCGGAGCGCCACGATAATTGTGCGCCGTGTCTGGGCCTAATACTTCCTATACGGTGGGTAACGCCACCACCAACTTTTCTTGTTTGAAGTGTTTCACTCAAGGCGTTATATTGCAATGACTTCGCATTTTGTTTGTCTTCAGTTCAATTTGTCTTCACGACTTTCTGCACTACGATGATTTGATTGCTTTCTGATATATGTATATATATATATATACTAGTGCTCTGTCCTCTACAGCATTCACTTATAGATATGTCTTCAAGATTGGATCTTTTGAACTAAGTGAATGTGATCGGACCCTAACCTCTCTATGCTTACTATCTCAAAATCTATCTGTCCAAATCATATGCATTCTGTTGAAACTGTCGAATGTCTTCTCTGCGTCCTAGTCAGCAGAAGGCAAAGAGACAAACATTAAATCTGTTCTTAATGGCTTATCTTTACTGTTGAAATCCGGAGAAGCCGGAACAACTCTCCGACATGCATGGCGGGCGTGGGAACGTGGGACAACCCTGAGTGTGTTGCATGCTTGCCACGTGCCCCTCAGATGTGAACCGCCAGGGGCATTAGCGTAATTGCGCCGTGTCTCTCACCTACTTATAAATACTTGTCCCCCTGCGATAAAGAAATACTTCTTCCACCTCTCCACCTCCATCAAAACCCTAGCACCACCGCTAGCTCGCGACGACGCCGGCGACGAAGCGCTTAGCTGCCGCGACTTCTCCGATGCTGTCCTCACGCCGGCCGCGTACATCGTCCTCTCCGCCATCGCCGTAGGTGTCCTCCGTCGCCAAGTTAGGGCACGGTGGGCTGAACTGCCCGGTCTCCTATTCTTCTCCATCTAGCAGTTCTTCGTGCGGTAATTATAACTCTATTTTTACCACCTTTTTGATCTTCAAGATTCATCCTATTTACCGAAAGTAGTTTCTGTCTATTCAAAGCTAGATCTATTCCGTCTGCATCTCATACTGCTTAGTCGATTCACTTAGATTTCTTGTCTAGTTTGATTCCTCACTTGTACTTATTCACGGATTGGTACAAATCTGGAACCAACTCACCTATATAAGTGAATGTCTTTGCAACATGAGGTCAATGTCTTCAAACTGATTTATCTTCAAAATCTTCTGAGAATGCATATGACCTCTTCCCCTTCCCTCGCATCTCTAATGCTGTCACAGGTACATGTCCGTGGGAGAATCCCTTGGTTCTCATAGTCTGCATTCGTTTGCAAAATACTTGCAGCATCATATAAATTCTCCTGAAGCTAGTTCCTGCTTGACCAGCAAGCACAAATCTCTGAAGCCTTTGAACATACTGAAGCCTTTCAGCTTGAAGTTCATGGCAACATAGAAATCAGCAAGGAAGGGTGGCAGACAGCACAGAGAAGGCACATCTAAAGATCTGCCTGATGAGTTAGCAGAAATGTACAAGACAGATCCTGAAGAGAATTATCATCAGAGGAAGACGCGAATCCAATGGATTCGACGCTATTGGGCTGAGGAGTGGTTCAAGTACAGATTTGTGACAAAGGAATATGCAGAGAAGCATGCCATCAAGAGACCGTGGGGTGATATCCTCTATCGAGGGCTTCAACCCAAGAGCCGAGATAAAGCCATTGAACAAGGGTTCTATCCATGCATGGTCCGTGGGCCACAGCCAGCGAACGCAGATCCCACTTCACTTCTATGGTGTCGTGAAGATTTGCTCTTCAAGCGCAACTATCAGTTTGCTGTAGCTTCGGCCAAGAAGAACAAGAAGTCCTTGGGTTTGGACTTCAATCCAGGTCCCTCTGCTCCTCGTGCCGATGGCTCCCATGAAGCGAATCCCAATGTCATTGGCCCCTACGCCAACCTTGACGGCCTCATCACCTACATCATGGTCCAAGGCGCCAGAGTTGATCATTCTGACAATGGTGCTGACTCTGATGAAGCCCCTGCTCCTCCTCCTCCAAAGCCGCAGAAGCAAAAGAAGTCTAAGGCTTCCACCTCAGCTGCACCTCCGAAGACTTTGCGTGCGAAGCCACTGGCCACTGCACCTCCTGAAGCCAGTGTGCAATCTGAAGATCTGTCCCGTGTCTCCAGGAGAACGGAGAAGAAGAAGCAGCTTGTTAGACCATCTGATCAAAGAGCCTTGACTCCTGCCGCAATTTTGCGTGACGAACCCATTGATCTATCAAGTGATGAAGATCTTGCTGATGATGCTCTTGAGCAGCTGATAAAGAGCAAGGAAGAAGCAGAAATCTTCAGCAACCTACCTCTATTTGATGTGGCCATCATTCATAATTTCATTGATGAATGGTTCAACACCCCCAACGTCAGCTTTGAAGACTTACAGCTTCCCATTGGCCTCAGCGTCGCCTTCAATGGCGCCATTGCTCCTGAGCTAGCTCTCGCTCAGCGCATCGTTGAGCTAAAAGACAAGATTGATTTTGAGAAGGCTCAATTCAAGAAGCATGTGGCCAATCTGAGTGTTCAAGACGTCCGCAACTTCAAGGTCATGCTCCATGAGCTCAAAGAAGCTTTTCTGAAGAAACGTCAAGAAGCTCAGGGCTCATGTGAGCGCATGAAGCTTTTGGCTGATAAGTGTGTGCTCGCCTAAAATGAGGCTGAGAAGCGCAAGTCCCTTGGCCGCCCTGGCATTGACCCCAGGATGGCTGCAAAGAGGAAGAAGAAGCACCCTGAACAGCCTGAACCTTCAAGCCAAGAAGCCCCTCGCATTATCTTCCCGAGCAGCATGACTGGCTCGAAGCCAAAGGTCACCACAACCGCTTCAGAACAGAAGAAGACAAAGGCTGCCGAGGCTGATGCGAGAAAGAGAAAGAATGCTGAAGCTCCTGATGCCGCTCCCTCCAAGAAGAAGCGCAAGACCAAGAAGACTAGGGCTGCTTCCACAGAGCCCTTAGTCGTTGAACCCATTTCAGTGGTTCGCCCTGTGTCTGTTCATCAAGAAAGAAGAATGGTTGTCCATGAGCCTGCTACCACAGAGGCTCATGAAGCTGAAGATATTCCAGCAGCTGAACCCAACGCTGCTGAAGACATTGGTCAAGATGACAATGTAAATGATGATGAAGTTCTTCCTCAGATCGAACATCAAGTGGTATCATCGCCTGTTCATACGAACAGCGAAATCATCAGCATTGGTCGCCATTGACGCCAATTGCTCAGGATGCTTCGTGGCCTGATCACCCACAACAACAACAACAAGACTCCCCCAGTACTCCCCAACAACAACAACAAGCTACACCCCCAGTGCAAGAAGAGGATGAAGACTTTCAGGCTCAGCCAAGTCCATCTCCTAACTTGAAGCCAGCGCTTCGCAGGCTTCGAAGAGGACAAAGGCCTGAATGATGGAAATATGCCCTAGAGGCAATAATAAAGTTATTATTTATTTCCTTATTTCATGATAAATGTTTATTATTCATGCTAGAATTGTATTAACCGGAAACATAATACATGTGTGAATACATAGACAAACATAGTGTCACTAGTATGCCTCTACTTGACTAGCTCGTGAATCAAAGGTGGTTAAGTTTCCTAGCCATGGACAAAAAAGTTGTCATTTGATTAACGGGATTACGTCATTAGGAGAATGATGTGATTGACATGACCCATTCCATTAGCTTAGCACTTGATCGTTTAGTATGTTGCTATTGCTTTCTTCATAACTTATACATGTTCCTGTAACTATGAGATTATGCAACTCCCGTTTGCCGGAGGAACACTTTGGGTGCTACCAAACGTCACAACGTAACTGGGTGATTATAAAGGAGTACTACAGGTGTCTCCAAAGGTACATGTTGAGTTGGCGTATTTCGAGATTAGGTTTTGTCACTCCGATTGTCGGAGAGGTATCTCTGGGCCCTCTCGGTAATGCACATCACTATAAGCCTTGCAAGCAATGTAACCAATGAGTTGGTTATGGGATGATGCATTATGTAACGAGTAAAGAGACTTGCTGCTAACGAGATTGAACTAGGTATTTGATACTGATGATCGAATCTCGGGCAAGTAACATACCGATGACAAAGGGAACAACGTATGTTGTTATGCGGTTTGACCGATAAAGATCTTCATAGAATATGTAGGAACCAATATGGGAATCCAGGTCCCGCTATTGGTTATTGACCGAGAATGGTTCTAGGTCATGTCTACATAGTTCTCGAACCCGTAGGGTCCGCACGCTTAACGTTACGATGACAGTTTTATTATGAGTTTATAAGTTTTGATGTACCGAAGTTTGTTCGGAGTCCCGGATGTGATCACGGACATGACGAGGAGTCTCGAAATGGTCGAGACATAAAGATTGATATATTGGACGACTATATTCGGACACCGGAGGTGTGCCGGGTGATTTCGGAGAAAACCGGAGTGCCGGAGGGGTTACCGGAACCCCCCGGGGAAGTATTGGGCCTTAGTGGGCCTGAGGGGAGAGAGAGGGCAGCAGCCCAGGAGGTTGCGCGCCCCCTCCCAAGGGGAGTCCGAATTGGACTAGGGGAGGGGGGCGCGGCCCCTCTTTCCCTCTCCCTCTCCCCCTCTTTCCTTCACCCTTCCCCCTTCCTAGTTGGACTAGGAAAGGGGAGTCCTACTCCCACTAGGAGGAGGATCCCCCCCTCCTTGGCGCGCCCCAAGGGACGGCCGGCCTCCCCCTTGCTCCTTTATATACGGGGGCAGGGGGGCACCCTATAGACACACAAGTTGATCTACGGATTGTTCCTTAGCCGTGTGCGGTGCCCCCCTCCACCATATTCCACCTCGGTCATATCGTCGCGGAGTTTAGGCGAAGCCCTGCGCCGGTAGAACATCATCATTGTCACCACGCCGTCGTGCTGACAGAACTCATCTCCGGAGCTCTGCTGGATCGGAGGCTGGAGATCGTCATCGAGCTGAACGTGTGCTGAACTCGGAGGCTCCGTACGTTCGGTGCTTGGATCGGTCGGATCGTGAAGACGTACGACTACATCAACCGCGTTGTGCTAACGCTTCCGCTTACGGTCTACGAGGGTACGTGGACGAACACTCTCCCCTCTCGTTGCTATACCATCACCATGATCTTGCATGTGCGTAGGATTTTTTTTGAAATTACTACGTTCCCCAACAGTGGCATCCGAGCCTAGGTTTTATGCGTTGATGTTATATGCACGAGTAGAACACAAGTGAGTTGTGGGCGATACAAGTCATACTGCTTACTAGCATGTCATACTTTGGTTCGGCGGTATTGTGAGATGAAGCGGCCCGGACCGACATTACGCGTACGCTTACGCGAGATTGGTTTCACCGTTACGAGCACTCGTGCTTAAAGGTGGCTGGCGGGTGTCTGTCTCTCTCACTTTAGCTGAATCGAGTGTGGCTACACCCGGTCCTTGCGAAGGTTAGAACAGCACTAACTTGACGAACTATCGTTGTGGTTTTGATGCGTAGGTAAGAACGGTTCTTGCTAAGCCCGTAGCAGCCACATAAAATTTGCAACAACAAAGTAGAGGACGTCTAACTTGTTTTTGCAGGGCATGTTGTGATGTGATATGGTCAAGACGTGATGAGATATAAGTTGTTGTATGAGATGATCATGTTTTGTTGAAGTTATCGGCAACTGGCAGAAACCCTATGGTTGTCTCTTTGTTGCATAAAGATGCAAGTGCCAAATAATTGCTTTACCTTATCGCTATGCGATAGCAATAGTTGCAAGAGCAATAGTTGGCGAGACGACCATGTGACGACACATTGATATAGATCAAGATGATGAAGATCATGGTGTCGTGCCGGTGACGATAGAGATCATGATAGTACTTTGGATATGGAGATCAAAGGCGCAAGATGATCATGGCCATATCATGTCACATATTTTGATTGCATATGATGTTTATCTGTTATACATCTTATTCTGTTTTGTTTGACGGTAGCATTTTAAGATGATCTCTCACTAATTATCAAGAAGTGTTCTCCCTGAGTATGCACCATTGTGAAAGTTCTTCGTGCTGAGACACCACATGATGATCGGGTGTGATAGGCTCTACGTTCAAATACAACGGGTGCAAAATAGTTGCACACGCGGAATATTCAGGTTAAACTTGACGAGCCTAGCATATACAGATATGGCCTCGGAACACGGAGACCAAAAGGTCGAACGTGAATCATATAGTAGATATGATCAACATAGTGATGTTCACCATTGAATACTCCTCCATCTCACGTGATGATCGGACATGGTTTAGTTGATTTGGGTCACGTGATCACTTAGATGACTAGAGAGATGTCTGTCTAAGTGGGAGTTCTTAAGTAATATGATTAATTGAACTTTAATTTATCATGAACTTAGTCCTGGTAGTATTTTGCAAATTATGTTATAGATCAATAGCTCGCGTTGTTGCTTTCATATGTTTATTTTGATATGTTCCTAGAGAAAATATTGTTGAAAGATGTTAGTAGCAATGATGCGGATTGGATCCGTGATCTGAGGTTTTATCCTCATTGCTGCACAGAAGAATTATGTCCTTAATGCACCGCTAGGTGACAGACCTATTGCAGGAGCAGATGCAGACGTTATGAACGTTTGGCTAGCTCAATATGATGACTACTTGATAGTTTAGTGCACCATGCTTAACGGCTTAGAGTCAGGACTTCAAGGATGTTTTGAACGTCATGGACCATATGAGATGTTCAAGAAATTGAAGTTTATATTTCAAGCAAATACCCGAGTTGAGAGATATGAAGTCTCCAACAAGTTCTATAGCTAAAAGATGGAGGAGAATCGCTCAACTAGTGAGCATGTGCTCAGATTGTCTGTGTACTTCAATCGCTTGAATCAAGTGGGAGTTAATCTTCCAGATAAGATAGTGATTGATAGAATTCTCTAGTCACCATCACTAAGTTACTAGAACTTCGTGATGAACTATAGTATGCAAGGGATGACGTAAACGATTCCCGAGCTCTTCGTGATGTTGAAATCGACGAAGGTAGAAATCAAGAAAGAGCATCAAGTGTTGATGATTGATAAAGATCACTAGTTTCAAGAAAAGGGCAAAGGGAAAGAAAGGGAGACTTCAAGTAGAATGGCAAACAAGTTGTCACTCCCGTGAAGAAGACCAAAGCTGGACCAAAGCCTGAAACTGGGTGCTTACACTGCAAAGGAAATGGTCACTAGAAGCGGAAATGCCCTGAATATTTGGTGGATAAGAAGGATGTCAAAGTGAACAAGGGTATATTTGATATACAGGTTATTGATGTGTGCCTTACTAGTGTTTATAGTAGCCCCTGAGTATTTGATACTTGTTCGGTTGCTAAGATTAGTAACTCGAAACAGGAGTTACAGAATAAACAGAGACTAGTTGAAGGGGAAGTGACAATGAGTGTTGGAAGTAGTTCCAAGATTGATATGATCATCATCACACACTCCCTATATTTTCAAGATTAGTGTTAAACCTAAATAAATGTTATTTAGCGTTTGCGTTAAGCATGAATATGATTTGATCATGTTTATTGCGATACGGTTATTCATTTGAAGTTAAAGAATAATTGTTATTCTGTTTACATGAATAAGACCTTCGATGGTTATACACCCAATGAAAATAGTTTGTTGGATCTCGATCGTAGTGATACACATATTCATAATATTGATGCCAAAAGATGCAAAGTTAATAATGATAGTGCAACTTATTTGTGGCACTGCCGTTTGGGTCATATTGGTGTAAAGCGCATGAAGAAACTCCATAAAGATGGATTTTCGGAATCACTTGGTTATGAATCATTTGATTCTTGCGAACCGTGCCTTTTGGGCAAGATGACTAAAACTCCGTTCTCCGGAACAATGGAACAAGCTACTGACTTATTGGAAATAATACATACCGATGTATGCAATCCAATGAGTGTTGATGCTCGTGGCAAGTATCGTTATTTTGTGACTTTCACAAGATGATTTGAGCAGATATGGGTATATCTACTTGATGAAACATAAGTATGAAATAATTGAAAGGTTCAAAGAATTTCAGAGTGAAGTGGAAAAATCATCGTAAAAGGAAAATAAAGTTTCTGCGATCTGATCACGGAGACGAATATTTGAGTTACGAGTTTGGTCTTCAATTAAAACAATGTGGAATAGTTTCACAGCTCACGCCACCTGGAACACCACAACATTATGGTGTGTCCAAACGTCGTAACCGCACTTTATTGGATATGGTGTGATCTATGATCTTTCTTACCGATTTACCAATATCATTTTGGGATCATGCATTAGAGACAGCTGCATTCACGTTAAATAGGGCACCATCTAAATCCGTTGAGACGACACCATATGAACTGTGGTTTAGCAAGAAACCCAAGTTGTCGTTTCTTAAAGTTTGGGGCTACGATGCTTATGTGAAAAAGTTTCATCCTGATAAGCTCAAACCCAAATCAGAGAAGTGCATCTTCATAGAATACCCAAAGGAAACTGTTGGGTACACCTTCTATCACAGATCCGAAGGCAAGATATTCGTTGCTAAATTCGGATCCTTTCTAGAGAAGGAGTTTCTCTCGAAATAAGTGAGTGGGAGGAAAGTAGAGCTTGATAAGGTAATTTGTACCTTCTCCCAAATTGGAAAGTAGTTCATCATGGAAATTAGTTCCAGTGATTCCTACACCAATTAGTGAGGAAGCTAATGATCATGATCATCAAACTTCAGATCAAGTTACTACAAAACCTCGTAGGTCTTCCAAAGTACAGTCCGCACCAGAGTAGTACGGTAATACTGTTCTGGAAGTCATGTTACTAGACCATGATGAACCTACGAACTATGAGGAAGCGATGATGAGCCCAGATTCCGTGAAATGGCTTGAGGCCATAAAATCTGAGATATGATCCATGTATGAGAACAAAGTATGGACTTTGATTGACTTGCTCGATGATCAGCAAGCCATGTTAAATGGATCTTCAAGAGGAAGACGGACACTGATAGTAGTGTTACTATCCACTAAGCTCGACTTGTTGCAAAAGGTTTTCAACAAGTTCAAGGGGTTGAATACGATGAGATTGTCTCACTCGTATCGATGCTTAAGTCTGTCCGAATCATGTTAGCAATTGCCACATTTTATGAAATCTGGCAAATGGATGTCAAAACTGCATTCCTTAATGGATTTATTAAAGAAGAGTTGTATATGATGCAATCAGAAGGTTTTGTCAATCCTAAAGATGCTAACAAAGTGTGCAAGCTCCAGCAATCCATCAATGGACTGGTGTAAGCATCTCTGAGTTGGAATATACGCTTTGATGAGTGGATCAAAGCATATGGTTTTATACAGACTTTTGGAAAGGCCTGTATTTACAAGAAAGTGAGTGGGAGCACTACAGGCTTTCTGATAAGTATATGTGAATGACATATTGTTGATCGGAAATAATGTAGAATTATTCTGCAAAGCATAAAGGAGTGTTTGAAAGAAGTTCTTTAAAAGAAAGACTTCAGTAAAGCTACTTACATATTGAGCATCAAGATCTATTGAGATAGATCAAGACGCCTGATAAGATTTTCAATGAGTACATACCTTGACAAGATTTTGAAGTGGTTCAAAATGGAGCAGTCAAAGAAAGAGTTCTTGCCTGTGTTGCAAAGGTATGAAATTGAGTAAGACTCAAATCCTGACCACAGCAGAAAATAGAAAGAGAATGAAAGTCATTCCCTATGCATCAGTCATAGGTTCTATAAAATTATGCCATGCTATGGACCAGACCTAATGTATACTCTGCCCTGGTTTGGCAAGGGAGTACAATAGTGATCTAGGAGTAGATCAATGGACATTGGTCAAAATTATCCTTAGTGGAGTAAGGATATGTTTCTCAATTATGGAGGTGACAAAAGGTTCGTCGTAAAGGGTTACGTTGATACAAGTTTTGGCACTGATCGAGATGACTCTAAAGTCTCAATCTGGATACATATTGAAAGTGGGAGCAATTAGCTAGAGTAGCTCCATGCAGAGCATTGTAGAAATAGAATATTTGCAAAATACATATGGCTCTGAATGTGACAGACCTGTTGACTAAGCTTCTCTCACGAACAAAACATGATCACACTTTAGAACTCTTTGGGTGTTAATCACATAGCGATGTGAACTAGATTATTGACTCTAGTAAACCCTTTGGGTGTTGGTCACATGACGATGTGAACTATGGGTGTTAATCATATACAGATATGAATATTGGTGTTAAATCACATGGCGATGTGAACTAGATTATTGACTCTAGTGCAAGTGGGAGACTGAAGGAAATATGCCCTAGAGGCAATAATAAAGTTATTATTTATTTCCTTATTTCATGATAAATGTTTATTATTCATGCTAGAATTGTATTAACCGGAAACATAATACATGTGTGAATACATAGACAAACATAGTGTCACTAGTATGCCTCTACTTGACTAGCTCGTGAATCAAAGATGGTTAAGTTTCCTAGCCATGGACAAAAGAGTTGTCATTTGATTAACGGGATCACATCATTAGGAGAATGATGTGATTGACATGACCCATTCCGTTAGCTTAGCACTTGATCGTTTAGTATGTTGCTATTGCTTTCTTCATAACTTATACATGTTCCTGTAACTATGAGATTATGCAACTCCCGTTTGCCGGAGGAACACTTTGGGTGCTACCAAACGTCACAACGTAACTGGGTGATTATAAAGGAGTACTACAGGTGTCTCCAAAGGTACATGTTGAGTTGGCATATTTTGAGATTAGGTTTTGTCACTCCGATTGTCGGAGAGGTATCTCTGGGCCCTCTCGGTAATGCACATCACTATAAGCCTTGCAAGAAATGTAACCAATGAGTTGGTTACGGGATGATGCATTACGTAACGAGTAAAGAGACTTGCCGGTAACGAGATTGAACTAGGTATTGGATACCGACGATCGAATCTCGGGCAAGTAACATACCGATGACAAAGGGAACAACGTATGTTGTTATGAGGTTTGACCGATAAAGATCTTCGTAGAATATGTAGGAACCAATATGGGCATCCAGGTCCCGCTATTGGTTATTGACCGAGAATGGTTCTAGGTCATGTCTACATAGTTCTCGAACCCGTAGGGTCCGCACGCTTAATGTTACGATGACAGTTTTATTATGAGTTTATAAGTTTTGATGTACCGAAGTTTGTTCGGAGTCCCGAATGTGATCACGGACATGACGAGGAGTCTCGAAATGGTCGAGACATAAAGATTGATATATTGGACGACTATATTCGGACACCAGAAGTGTTCCGGGTGATTTCGGAGAAACCGGAGTGCCGGAGGGGTTACCGGAACCCCCCGGGGAAGTATTGGGCCTTAGTGGGCCTGAGGGGAGAGAGAGGGAAGCAGCCCAGGAGGTGGAGCGCCCCCTCCCAAGGGGGTGTCTGAGTTGGACTAGGGGAGGGGGGCGCGGCCCCTCTTTCCCTCTCCCTCTCCCCCTCTTTCCTTCTCCCTTCCTCCTTCCTAGTTGGACTAGGAAAGGGGAGTCCTACTCCCACTAGGAGGAGGACTCCCCCCTCCTTGGCGCGCCCCAAGGGCCGGCCGGCCTCCCCCCTTGCTCCTTTCTATACGGGGGCGGGGGGCACCCTCTAGACACACAAGTTGATCTACGGGTCGTTCCTTAGCCGTGTGCGGTGCCCCCCTCCACCATATTCCACCTCGGTCATATCGTCGTGGAGTTTAGGCGAAGCCCTGCGCCCGTAGAACATCATCATCGTCACCACACCGTCGTGCTGACGGAACTCATCTCCGGAGCTCTGCTGGATCGGAGGCCGGAGATCGTCATCGAGCTGAACGTGTGCTGAACTCGGAGGCTCCGTATGTTCGGTGCTTGGATCGGTCGGATCGTGAAGACGTACAACTACATCAACCGCGTTGTGCTAACGCTTCCACTTACGGTCTACGAGGGTACGTGGACGAACACTCTCCCCTCTCGTTGCTATACCATCACCATGATCTTGCGTGTGCGTAGGAAATTTTTTGAAATTACTACGTTCCCCAACACTGAAGTCCCTCTGTCGAGCATTCCTGAAGGAGAAGTGCAACGTTCACCTGTTGCACGGCAAGTATTCTCTGAACCAGCTCCAACAGTGAACGTCTCCGACGGAGTCCTGGACTAGGGGGTGTCCGGACAGCCGGACTATCATCGTCCGCCGGACTCCAAGACTACGAAGATACAAGATTGAAGACTCCGTCCCGTGTCCAGATGGGACTTTCCTTGGCGTGGAAGGCAAGCTTGGCGATACGGATATGTAGATCTCCTACCATTGTAACCGACTCTGTGTAACCCTGGCCTCCTCCGGTGTCTATATAAACCGGAGGGCATTAGTCCGTAGGACACAACATACATTAAAACAATCATACCATAGGCTAGCTTTAGGGTTTAGCCTCCTTGATCTCGTGGTAGATCCACTCTTGTACTACCCATATCATCAATATTAATCAAGCAGGACGTAGGGTTTTACCTCCATCGAGAGGGCCCGAACCTGGGTAAAACATCGTGTCCCTGTCTCCTGTTACCATCCGCCTAGATGCACAGTTCGGGACCCCCTACCCGAGATCCGCCGGTTTTGACACCGACATTGGTGCTTTCATTGAGAGTTCCTCTGTGTCGTCACCGATAGGCTTGATGGCATCTGCAACTAACGACGCTGTCCAGGGTGAGATTTTTCTCCCCGGACAGATCTTCATATTCGGCGGCTTCACACTGCGGGCTAATTCGCTTGGCCATCTGGAGCAGATCGAGAGCTACGCCCCTAGCCGTCAGGTCAAATTCGGAAGCCTAAACTTCACGGCCGATGTCCACGGAGACTTGATCTTCGACGGACCCGAGCCACAGCCAAGCACGCCGCACTGTTGCGATGGGAATGATCTAGCTCTGCCGCCGAACAGTGCCTTGGTGGCCGCACACGAATCTGCTCCGGCCATTGGTCCGGAGCAGACTGCCCAGATAGAGGAGCAGTGGATGGACGCCGCCTCGGGGGCTTCAACCGCTACGGCGATGGAGCTGAACACTAATCTCGTCCCTCGCAAAACTCGTGATTCCGAGGTGTCGGACTCCTTGCCGGACTTTGAACCTCCCACGCCCCTACCAATCAAATCGGATTGGGCGCCGGTTATGGAATTCACCGCTGCGGACATCTTCCAATACTCGCCTTTTGGCGATATCCTGAATTCACTAAAGCCTCTCTCGTTATCAGGAGAGCCCTAGCCGGACTATGGCCAGGATGGTTGGGATGCGGACGACGAAGAAATTCAGAGCCCACCCACCACCCACTTTGTAGCCACTGTCGACGATCTAACTGACATGCTAGATTACGACTCCGAAGACATCGATGCTATGGACGATGATGCCGGAGACGAACAGGAACCAGCGCCTACAGGGCACTGGAAGACCACCTCGTCATATGACATATACATGGTGGATACCCCAAAAGATGGGGACGGCAAAGAAACAGCGGAGGCAGATCCTTTAAAGAAACAGCCCAAGCGCCAGCGTCAGCGGCGCCGCTCTAAATCCCGCCACAGCAAGAATGGAGATTCCGGCACAGGAGATAATAATACCCCAGAAAGTGCCGAAGACAACCCCCTCCAGCAAGACTCAGAGCAAGAGGATGCAGAAGCAAGCCCTCAAGAGAGGGCGGCGGAGGAAGAGGTTGAGGATTACAACTATATGCCTCCCTCCGAAGACGAGGCAAGCCTCAACGATGACGAATTCGTCGTGCCCGAGGATCCCGTCGAACAAGAGCGTTTTAAACGCAGGCTTATCACCACGGCAAACAACCTAAAGAAAAAGCAGCAGCAGCTTCAAGCTGACCAGGACCTGCTGGCCGATCGATGGACCGAGGTCCTCGCGGCCAAAGAGTATAAACTTGAACGCCCCTCCAAAAGCTATCCAAGACGCAAGCTGCTCCCCCGATTAGAGGAGGAAGCATGCATACCTCCATCACCAGCGCACGATACGGCTGACCGACCACCCCGCGGTCGTGACAGAGAGGCATCCAGGCCCCCAGACATGACCGTACCCCGGCATCACTCCAAAAGTACGAAGCCAAGAGGGAACGCGCCGGACTTGCGAGATATATTGGAGGACAAAGCAAGGCAATCCAGATCCATCTACGGATCACGTGGGCGCCCCACGACCCATGACGAATACCGTCGTACCGGATATAATAACCCCGGCCGGGCTGAACACGGTAGACAACGCTCTCTTGAGCTGCGTCGTGATATTGCTCAATACAGAGGCGCCACACACCCACTATGCTTCACTGACGAAGTAATGGATCATCAAATCCCTGAAGGGTTTAAACCCGTAAACATTGAATCCTACGATGGCACAACAGACCCCGCGGTTTGGATAGAAGATTATCTTCTCCACATCCATATGGCCCGCGGCGACGATCTCCACGCCATCAAGTATCTCCCACTCAAGCTTAAAGGACCAGCTCGGCATTGGCTTAACAGCTTGCCCGCAGAGTCAATTGGGTGTTGGGAAGACCTGGAGGCCGTATTCCTTGATAACTTCCAAGGCACGTATGTGCGACCACCAGACGCCGATGACCTAAGCCACATCATTCAGCAGCCAGACGAATCGGCCAGACAATTCTGGACACGGTTCTTGACGAAGAAAAATCAAATCGTCGACTGTCCGGATGCAGAGGCCCTTGCAGCCTTCAAGCATAACATCCGCGACGAATGGCTAGCCCAGCACCTGGGCCAGGAAAAACCGAAATCTATGGCAGCCCTCACATCATTAATGACCCGGTTCTGCGCGGGAGAGGATAGCTGGCTAGCCCGCAGTAACAATCTCCGCAAAAATTCTGGCAGTCCGGACACTAAGGACAACAACGGCAGGTCACGTCGAAACAAAAACAAACGCCGCATTAACGGCGACGACAAGGAGGATACGGTAGTCAATGCCGGATTCCGAGGCTCTAAACCCGGTCAACGGAAGAAGCCATTCAAAAGAACCACTCCGGGTCTGTCCAATTTGGACCGAATACTCGACCGCTTATGCCAGATACATGGCACCCCTGAAAAACCAGCCAATCACACTAATAGAGATTGCTGGGTGTTCAAACAAGCAGGCAAGTTAATTGCCGAAAACAACGACAAGGGGCTAAACAGCGATGATGAGGAGGAGACCCGACCGCCGCACAGTAGAGGACAGAAGGGTTTTCCCCCACAAGTGCAGACGGTGAACATGATTTACGCAACCCATATACCTAAGAGGGAGAGGAAGCGCGCACTAAGGGACGTCTATGCGATGGAGCCAGTCGCCCCGAAGTTCAATCCATGGTCCTCTTGTCCGATCGCTTTCGATCAAAGAGACCATCCGACCAGCATACGCCATGGCGGATTCGCCGCATTGGTTTTAGACCCAATCGTCGATGGATTTCACCTGACGAGAGTCCTGATGGACGGCGGTAGTAGCCTGAACCTGCTTTATCAGGATACAGTGCGCAAGATGGGCATAGACCCCTCAAGGATTAAACCTACAAAGACAACCTTTAAAGGTGTCATACCAGGTGTGGAAGCCAACTGTACAGGCTCAGTAACACTGGAAGTGGTCTTCGGATCCCCGGACAATTTCCGGAGCGAGGAGTTAATCTTCGACATTGTCCCGTTTCGCAGCGGCTATCACGCTCTGCTCGGACGAACCGCGTTTGCAAAATTCAACGCGGTGCCGCATTATGCATACCTTAAGCTCAAGATGCCAGGCCCTCGTGGAGTCATCACAGTCAACGGGAATACGGAACGCTCCCTCCGAACGGAGGAACATACAGCGGCCCTCGCAGCGGAAGTACAGATCAGCCTCTCAAGGCAATTCTCGAGTCCGGCCGTTAAACGGCCGGATACAGCAAAACGCGCCCGAAGCAATACCAAACAAGACCACCTGGCGCGATCAGAGCACGCGTAGCAATGCGGCCCTGACCCCCGCCCGCACATGATCGCAAGAATAACACTCCGCGTACATCATTACGCTTTGGAGATACCATGGGCGCAGGGGAAGGGGCACGATCGCAATGGACCCAGAGTGCGGTTCAACCACACCAGGGGCTCGCATGTGTGCCCCCCCTTTTTTTTCTTATTTTTATTATTCCCCTTCCTTATGTACACAGGACTCCGATAACCAGAGGCCCTGTCCGGCGGCGAACCTGCCGAACTCGCGATGCAACAGTCAGGGACGGAAGAAGGCTGCGATGAACACTCAGGTGGTCTCAATTTCAAGCATTAAATTCGATTATATACACTAGATCCGCGGCTCACCCCTGGAGGGGGACATGTTCACTTAGTCCAAATCCCTTGCTTACCGCACTATTTGTATCAGTCCGCACTTATAGCAGACTTCCTTTCATAAATAATGCAGCACTTTTCGACTGTAATTACATTACCTTTTATATATATGTCCATTACAAGACATATTGCACCCGTACATTTTGGTACGGCCGAATACACCAGGGGCTTGTGTTCCCCGCATTATGGTGTGATAAGTCCGAACACTTTCACAAGTGCGGCACCCCGAACTTATAGCATTATATGAATCGGCTCCGAATCATGTCTTGGGTCAATAGTTGGGTTTGCCCGGCTCCCACGTTTTGGTGCCTTACGTTCCGTTCTGTCGGCTAAGGTGGCACTGGGAGAACCACTGCGATTGCGCCCCGGTTGAGCCGGGTGAGCGCCTTAGTGGAGAAAGCTAAAACTGACTGGCATGATAAGGCGAGAGACTGGTCGCTGTTCGAGAGGTTTTTTTTTCGGGTCCTTAAAGACTCACGCCGCTTCGAGCGAAGTTCTGGACAATGTCCGACGAAGGCGTGGATAGCGCCCCGGGTTCGGCCTTCCGAATACCAGGGGCTTCGCCGAAATTTAAAATTATAGAATTCTATGGCCAAGTGAGAGTGTTCAAGCACTATAAGTCCGGTTGCCTTGTTCGCTGTGTTGAGCGCCTCCCTAGATGGACCCAAAAATGGGAACAAGAGCGCTCAAGGTTATCCCGAACACCCCAGCACTCGTGGCTTGGGGGCTGAAGCCAATGACTTGCCATCTCTCAGATTTTTACACGGCCGCACAGAAGGTAATATTTTAAATTAAACAAGCGTTTCTTAATGCGCACATGAACAAAGTCTCAGCGCAAAGGATAATACATAACGAGTCTACTCAAAGATTACATTTCTGGGGCACTTATCCGCAATATCGCGGGCTCCCTTCAGGACAGTTTTATAATACATTTTAGGCGTGCGATACTCCTTGCCCAGTGGCGGTGGGTCCGTGAGAAGCTTCTCCGCATCCAACTTGCCCCAATGCACCTTTGTGCGGGCAAGGGCCCGACGAGCACCTTCAATACAGGCGGAGCGCTTGATGACCTCAACCCAGGGGCATGCATCCACCAGCCGCCGCACGAGGCCAAAGTAGCTCCCAGGCATGGCCTGTCCAGGCCACAGCCGGACTATAAGGCCCTTCATGGCCTCTTCAGCTACCTTGTGGAGTTCGACCAGCTGCTTCAGCTGGTCGCTTGGGGGCACCGGGTGTCCGGCCTCAGCGTACTGAGACCAGAAGACTTTTTCCGTCGAGCTCCCCTCCTCGCCACGATAGAATACGGTGGCATCAGACGCACTACGCGGCAGATCTGCAAACGCCCCTGGAGAGCTCCGAATGCGGGTAAGTGTCAGGTATTTTACATTAACATGCTTGCTTTGCATGAAAAATGCCTTACCCACCGCTATCTTTTTCACATCTTCAACCTCCTGAAGGGCCTTACGGGCCTCGGCCTTGGCGGACTTGGCACTTTCAAGGGCCGAGGCAAGCTCGGACTCTCGAGTCTTGGAGTCACGCTCCAAACTCTCATGTTTCTCCATGAGAGCCTGGAGCTCTTGCCGCACTTCCGCCACCCGGGCCTCCTGCTTCTCTCGCTCTTCCCGCTCCGCGGCCGCACTGCGTTCGGCCACGGACACAGCCTCCTTCAGGGCTGCCACCTCGTTCGTGGCCCCTGCAATACCCATATTATCCTTGTTAATTTTATTGCAACCAAAATCCTTTTCTGCAAGGTAACCATTCAAAGTGGTGTGACTCACCTTCTTTGTCCTCAAGCTGCTTCTTGGCATGGCCGAGCTCTTGCTCGAACCACTCGAGATCCTGTTTCAACACATCGACCTCCGCCAATAGTGCGGCAGAGGTCAGCAGCGCAGCCTGCAAACCCATATTGACATATGTTAAGCAACCCTGCGCATATCTTGTTAGATCCTCAGTCCGGCTTTTCTTTCCGAACACCGAACTGAGCATCAGGGGCTACTGTCTATGCGGTATTACATTATATAATTTTAACTTCTTACCTCAAAGCCTGTTAGAAAGGCTGCTGCAGGCTTCGGTCAGCCCGCTTTTGGCGAGCTGAACCTTTTGAATCACCGCACTCATGATAGTGCGGTGTTCTTACTCGATGGAAGCGCCTTTAAGCGCCTCCAACAAGTTATCCGGCGCCTTTGGTTGGACGGAGGCCGCCGGTGTCACGGTCTTGCCCTTCTTTCAAAGGGGCCGCTTGCCGGACTCTGGAACCACTGCGGGTTCCGATGTAGAGTCCGACGCAAAGTCTGGGAGGCTGCTTGACGGCGCCTCTGGAGCCTCCTCCTGATGGGTCCCTCTCTGGGATCCCACCTCGGCGTCCTCGTCGGCGCGTGGGGTAGAGGCAGTCGGACATGAATCCACATCCGACGGGGCCAACGACCCGCTCGATGAGTCGGGGAGATTGTCATCGGCTGGACTACGGACAGAATGCAGCATTAAGGACACTACGTGACACGAAAGAAATTGCATATAAAGGATCCGGATACTTACGATCTTGCCGGACGCCTGGCCCTTGGAGGCCACTCACCCTCGCCAACTATGGGGTTGGCGAAACTGTCCGGGGGGATAGTCCTCCCCCTCTTGGACCCTTCGTCCTCCCCTATTGGGGAAGCCTTCCTCTTCTTCTCTCCCTCCTCCGGGAGAGAGTACTCCTCCTCCTCCTCGTCTTCGGGGGAGGAGTACGCCTCGTCGTCAGACGCCTGATTGCGGGAACTCTTTCGAGTCCCCACGACCACCTTCTTGGCCTTCTTCTCTGGCACCACGTGCGGTGCCGGAACCAGCAGCCCTGCTAAACGGGCGTTCTCTGGGTCTTCTGGCATGGGAGCCGGGCTGATAAGCAGCTTGGCCTTCTCCATTCATTCCTGTCAAAGGAAGAGATAGAATGAAACACCTCTAGAATCAATTTGATTACCACAAGTGTCCCGTAAAGGGGTTGAATCACTTACCTCGTCAGCCGGATGCTGCGAGCGAAATCCGTGATCTTCTGTCGCGGATGCGGGGGCTTCGGCGCCCTTAAACAGCACTCTCCAGGCGCCTTCGTATCTCGTATCGAAGAGCCCGCTTAGCGCCTGGTGCTGTTCTGGATTGAACTCCCACAGATTGAATGCCCGTTCTTGGCATGGGAGGATCCGGCGGATGAGCATGACTTGGACCACGTCGACGAGCCTGAGCTTACTACTCACCAGCTTCTGGATGCAGGCTCGGAGTCCCGTCAGCTCCTTCGGATTGCCCCACAACAAGCCCTTCTCTTTCGAGGAGGTGAGCTGCATGGGGACACCAGATCTAAACTCGGGGGCCGCCACCCATGTGGGCTTGCGCAGCTCGGTGATGTAGAACCACCCCGATTGCCACCCCTTGATGGAGTCCACGAAGGCCCCTTCGAGCCAGAGGACGTTGGGCAACTTACCCAACATGGCGCCTCCACATTCCGCTTGCGTGCCCTTCACAACCTTCGGCTTGACGTTGAAGGTCTTGAGCCACAGGCCAAAGTGGGGCCGGATGCAGAGGAAGGCCTCGCACACGATGATAAACGCCGAGATGTTGAGAATGAAGTTCGGCACCAGATCGTGGAAATCCAGGCCATAATAAAACATGATCCCCCGGACAAATGGGTGCAGTGGAAAGCCCAGTCCGCGGAGGAAGTGGGGGAGGAAGACAACCCTCTCATGGGGCCCAGGGGTAGGGATGAGCTGCCCCTCGTCGGGCAGCCGATGCGCGATATCGCTGGAAAGATATCCGGCGCTGCGCAGTTTGGTGATGTGCTCCTCCTTAACGGTGGAGGCCAACCATTTGCCTCCCGCTCCGGACATATTCGGAGAAGGTTAGGGCAAGATGGCGAGCTTGGGCGTTGGAGCTTGAGTACGTGGAGATGGAGGAAGAAGGCGTAGGTGAGAAGGTAAATCCTTATCCCTTGTATATAGGCGGACGAAAACTATGCGTCCCGCTGGCCTGATAAAACTCGTTTATCTCCCAAGCGCCACCATCAATGGCGCGGTTGGGTTACCCACGTCCGTATTGATGAGAATCCCGGAATAAGGGGAACACGATCTCTCCTTCGACAAGACGTGCCAAGGAAACCACTTCGCTAAACGTGCTGAGGTGGTATAGTAAAAAACGATTCAAACAAAGGCTTGGTAGCGGTGTGATGTCACGCCGCATAATACGTCAGCAGATTGGACTGGTGTACATTTTATTCTCTCTACGGTGGAATGTGGAATTTATTTTGCAAAGCCGGACACTATCCTGGTGTTCATGATCTTCTCTGGATTATTCAAGGGAGGAACCCGCCTTGCAATGCCGAACATTATGCGCACCGGACTTATCGTCATTGAAGCCTGGTTCAGGGGCTACTGAGGGAGTCCTGGACTAGGGGGTGTCCGGACAGCCGGACTATCATCGTCTGCCGGACTCCAAGACTACGAAGATACAAGATTGAAGACTCCGTCCCGTGTCCGGATGGGACTTTCCTTGGCGTGGAAGGCAAGCTTGGCGATACGGATATGTAGATCTCCTACCATTGTAACCGACTCTGTGTAACCCTGGCCTCCTCCGGTGTCTATATAAACCGGAGGGCATTAGTCCGTAGGACACAACATACATTACAACAATCATACCATAGGCTAGCTTTAGGGTTTAGCCTCCTTGATCTCGTGGTAGATCCACTCTTGTACTACCCATATCATCAATATTAATCAAGCAGGACGTAGGGTTTTACCTCCATCGAGAGGGCCCGAACCTGGGTAAAACATCGTGTCCCTCGTCTCCTGTTATCATCCGCCTAGATGCACAGTTCGGGACCCCCTACCCGAGATCCGCCGGTTTTGACACCGACAGTCTCCGTGTGTGAAGCACATGCTGCTGAGGACATTCTGTCTGTATCAGCCGAAGAAAAAGAAGAAGAAGTACGTGTACCAACTCCCCCAGCGATTGAAGAAGCAGCAGTTCATGATTTGAACGTGCCTATGCCCGACCCTCCTGTTCGTCAAGAGGAGGTTGACAATGTTGAGGCTGCCACCACCAATGCCAATGAAGCCAGTGACGTAGTCATGGCTGATGCCAATGTGGAGCCTGCACCAACCAGTGTGCCTGAAACCAATGAGGCCACTGTGCCTGAAGCAAATGTGGCCACTGAATCTGACACCAATGAGAATGCTACACCTGACGCTCATGAGACTGCTGCACCTGACGCCAATGAGGAGGCTGCACCTGAAGCAAATATGACAACTGCTCCCGAAGCACCTGTTGTGCAGCCTGACTCCTCTGATGTTGCCCCTGCTCCTGTTCCGCCACCAAGGCCTCACACTATTGAGCAAGCATACGATCATGGTCATCTTGTCACTGTCCGATGGCCCGTTCTGGTGCCTCTGCCTTCTGCCTCAGGACCACAATTTGACTATCATGTTGAGCATAGGCCTCAGGTCCAGAAGCCAAAGCCAAGATTGCCAAGGTTTCCAGGTACTGCCAACTCCCCCGGGTCCTTCAATGCAAATGGCTTCAAGAGCCACAACACCTTCTTTGACAGTGCCAAGAACCCCTACTCCAAGCCAAAGATTTCATCAGATCGGTTCTGGAGCTATCAGCAGAGAAGCTATTACTCATGCATGCTATATGATCAAGGGCGCATTTTCCCCCATATGCGCCTTGACACTGAAGCTATTGCTGAATTGCCGTGCTTAGAATAAGCACTTGACTGCTTTCGTGATGCTGGTCTGCTCCACTTTGTGACAGACAAGGAACATTGGAATGAAGAGCTATTGCTTCAATTCTATGCCACTCTGCACATTCGCGGCTACTACAGAGACATCAAGACATGGGTTCTCTAGTGGATGACTGGATATGTGCATCATGAAGCCAAAGCTATGGATATCATCGAGCTTACTGGGCTAGCCACTCCTGGAGAACTGTATGAGCCTAACTGTCAGCTACACCGCAATGCTGTGAAGAGCATCTACAAGCCAGAACCCAATATGAGCCAGATGCTGAGCATGATGAAGCCTTTGCCATCTGACGCTGAGTATCCCACACATTTCTTTGTTGAAGACCTTGAGTATCTGCCTCGCACCATATATCATATCATTAGGCGAACTCTATGGCCAGTCAAGGGGCACTCATCATCGGCCAAGCTTGAAGGAGCCATGAAGACTTTGGTCTTCTATATTCTTAATGGCATTAGCTTCAACACTCAGGAATTCTTCATCAGGCAACTTGCTACTTCCGGCTCTGACCTATTTGGTCTGAAGTTTTATACTCCATGGGTCATGCGCCTCATCAAGCGACACTCATCTGTCAATTATCAGCCCTCTGCTCGCAATCACATAATATTTCTGCTCGAGGTTGATATGTCAGTTGATGCTGTATACTCTGACCCTGCCAAGATGCCACTTTGTCTTCAGAACATTGAGCACCAAAGCTTCACTCAGCCTATTGAAGGTGTTCAAGCAGCAACCAGATTCTATCCACTAGCTGGTAACACTCGTCTGCCTCACAGAGCGCCAACTGAAGCCACTGAAAGCACCATTGCGCAAAGGCCTCGGAAGTGTTCTCGTGTTCTCAATGACCGAGAGCTTCTTGTGGCTCTTCATCAGAAGCAGGATAAGCATCATTTCTGGCTCAAGCGCCAAATGCGAAGCCTCTTGGTGGATGTCAATCGCATTCGCAACCTTGCCACCAAGAATGCCTTTGTTGCTCATGAAACTTGCCGAAGATCATGGAAGCGTTTGACTCTGCTCAGTGCTGAAGCTTATCTTCAAGATGATGGCTTCAATGAAAGATTCCAGTTCGACTCCACTCCTCCAAGGACTGCTACCCTGCGTCGAACTCCATCTCTTGAAGACTCTGAATATTCCTCTTCCATGGCAACCGTTAATGCCAGAGTGATGGATGATGAAGATGACGCTACTTCACCACCTCCAACTACTACCGCACGCATCGACACTGCACCAAGTTCCTCTGCACCGCCAACCAACGATGACAACCCTGCTTCTTCACCAACTCCTGACGAGTAGATGCTCTATGTCTTCAAACCTTTTTGGTCATTACTGACAAAAGGGGGAGAAGCGTATGAGTTGATAGTCTTCAAGCGGGTTCATATGGGCGGTTGCATTATATTTTGCTGCGTGCTTACAACTCTTGCATTTTGAAACATTTGGTTCTTTGAGTTGTAACACCTAAACTTGATGGTCGTCTGCTACTTCTGCTACTTATTTGCTTTGCGATGATAACTTCCGCACTTATATCATTCTGCAGACGTCCATTTTTCATTATGCATGTCATTTTACTTGCCATATCATTTCATGCATGATGAATTAGCTTCATAAGTTGAAGTGGATCTCCACAAGTACAACCTGCCATGTGCATTTGCATTCCAAAAGCAAATTACTTATATGCACATCTTCAGGGGGAGCCCTTGCAACTTATGAAGACAAACTCCTATCCTTACAATTTCACATACTTTATCCCCGTTGAAAACTTCAACCAGTTTGTCATCAATCACCAAAAAGGGGGAGATTGTAAGTGCATCTAGTGTCACCCCTAGTTGGTTTTGGAGTATTGACGACAAAGTTGGTTGAGGGACTAATGCATTTGTGAGAATTGCAGGATAACGTAGGTAGTGTCCCTCATTGGTTCGGTTTACCCACCGGAGATAACCCCTAAAAATGTATGAAGACAATGGTGGTATGAGAAGATATTGATATTGAAGACTATGACATGAGAAGACATTGCATGAAGACTTTGGAGCGCGAAGACTGTGTGTTTTCGTTGTTTCCCTTTTCTTCTTTGTTGAGTCATAGGAACCACCGTACTGTTAAGTGGGGTCCAAGTGAACTAAGTCAGAGTGACTGAAGTGATGCTCAACCCAAATCCTATGTCTTCGAGCGAAGACAATGAGAGCAAATCTTATCCAGAGCTGGATGAGTCAGCTTTGCTTGTAGCCCAAGTAAAGTTACCACGTGTGTTTGAAATCTGACCGTTGGAACACATGTCAGTTCCTTAGTGACCCAGGGTCATTTTGGACAAATCAGGTCGGGTTGCCTAGTGGCTATAAATAGCCCACTCCCTACACCATAAATTGGTGGCTGCTCAGAGTTTGTGCACGGCTTTTGTCGTTTGAGAGCAACCCACCTCGAAGCATTTGGGAGAGAGAAATCCTTGCGAGGACAAAGCCCAAACACCCAGAGCCAAAGAGTGTTAGGCATCACTGAAGTCTTTCTGTCTGTGTGACCTGAAGACTTATTACACTTGAGGACTATGGATCCTCCAACCGGTTAGGCGTCGCGTTCTGAGCATCCAAGAGTCATTGTGGATTGCCGGTGAACAAAGTCTGTGAAGGTTTGGAAGTCTCCCTTGAAGACTTACCAGAGTGATTGGGGGAGGACTGGGTGTCCTTAGCTCAAGGGGAATAAGGTGAAGGCACGGTCTTCTGAGTTAAATCTCAGCCTCCCTAACCAGACGTACAGTTGTCACAGCAACTGGAACTGGTCCAACAAATCCTGTGTCTTCAACAAGCAACTGGTTCTATTCCTTCCAACCTTACTTAAGTCTGTCTTCATGAAGTCATTGCTTATCTGTTCATCTGTTTGACTTCATTGCTTGACTACTATTGCTGATTGGCTTCACACTATCTTCCATCTTGATCCTTACTACCTTACTGCTATTAGTCATGTACTTTCACATCATTACATACTTGACTATGGCTTGTTTAGGGTAGTTTATCTTCCGCTGCATATCAATTAGGTTGTTTCTGTTGTTTGTCTTCGAAACTTCAAAGCATTGAAAGACGTTCATAAAAATCGCCTATTCACCCCCCCTCTAGTCGATACTAGCACTTTCACTCATGTTCTACTATGGGTTGGATTTTCATGATCTGGCTCCAGACGCTATCCTCCATATCTCGTCGTTCATTATCGTGTGCGAGGCTTTTCTCCACGTCACCCCACACTTCGGCTTATGGCTTAAGACCTTCAATGTGAAGCCGAAGATGATCGGGGGGCGACATGCGGAGTGCGGAGGTGCCGTAATAAGCAGGAATGCCGATGCCCCATGGCCAGATGGTTCTTTCCCAGAAGTATCCGATGTATGGCAACGGAGGTGGTTCTATGTCACGGCTCCCAGAGGAACAAAGTGGGTGGCTGCCCCCGAGTTCCGCTCGGGCACTCCGTCACAGTTGGCGTCTTGGACAGACGTAGGATGGAATTGGGGGCCCGCTGGTGATGTACTAGTACTGCAGAATCGCATCCGGGAGCTTCTTGAGAGGGACATTAACCTCGTCAGCATAATGCAAGTGATGTTAATCCGACGGATGTTGCCATGCCAACGCCGGCCTCTCCGGATGTGGGAGTTCAATCCGAAGGGTCCGCGGACTGTCAAGCACTTCTTCGGCTTGAAGCTCGAAGAGATGTGCAAATTATTCTTCGGACAGAAAGTAGAGTGTCCGGACACCATCAAGGATGCGGGCCTAAGCTGCAATCGCCTAGATACCCAAGTAAGTAGCCTTGATACCAGACACCTTGTTTTTGTATTTGTCATAATTGTTTATTTTGAAAATCGTCCGCGGCTAGGAATGGCTCAACAAGGCGGAGAGAATCAGGTGTCCGGTGCCACTCCCCGAAGGTTCGCCTGGTCCCACCATGGCCAAAATGCTTGACCGGGTACTCAACAGAATGCCCTCAGGGAAGGATGAGGGGAAGAACGAAGAAATCGAACTCCACACGCTAGGCATCCGAACTGGGGGAATTGTTACCTCCCCCAAGGATGATAGTCGGGAAGGGGAGACTAAGGCATCCTCCCTGCGCGGGAAGAAGAGCGCCGCCTCCAAAGACTTGGAGACGGAGATGCCCAAGCAAGGGAATAAGGTTTCACCAAGGGGCGCTGCCGCGACCGGAATCCTCACCGTGTTATGCCCGCCAACGGGCCAGCCCTCCACCAAGCTGTAAGTCAACCGTTAATTCGAAGGTACTGTGCTTCTCCTAGATCAGTAACCAGGATTCGTCTTTTGCAGTCCGGCTAGCAGCTCTTCTCGACATAGTTCGTTTTTGGGGAATCTTCCTCCGGAGATGATGGAGAGCGAGACCCCACCCACCTTTCCGACTCATGAAGCAGGCGACACCGAGGTGTCGTCATGGAGGAGTCCGAATCTGCCGAAGCCAGAAGCCAATGCGTCAGCCGCCCTGAGCCCGGAGCGTTTGGCTCCCACGAGGGGTGATGGGAAGGGTCCGGCACAGTTCAATGTCCGGCCGGATGTACTGACGGGCTTACTGGAGCGAGCTGCGCTCTCGGAGGAGCACCGCTTGTTAATGAGGGCGGTACTCAAGAAGATTTCATCCGCTACAAGCGGTTTGAATGAAGCATTTACAAGCCTGCTCAAAGGCTTTGAGGTACGTAGTGAAGAATACACCATTTTATGGCTGAGAGGCACGCGCTAGGTGTGCTCCATATGGATAGTAGCCCTTGAGACTCTGGTTGCCCGCCCTAGGTGGCAAAACGGGGGATCATAAACCAATGATTGATTTGTAAATATGTCACGCCCAAGATGCGACCCTATCCTAAAGGAACTCGAAGGTCCCACCAAGGATAGAAGCGCATCTTGAAGACGCTTTTGCAAGGTGGATATCATTACATCAACATTACATAATAGATGGGGGTACATACAAAAGGCATACAATGCCACACGAATACAACATCATCTTACATAAGAGCACCACCCGACTACGGATGAAACACAAACAGAAACTCAAACGACATCCACCCTGCTAGCCCAGGCTGCCGACCTGGAACCTATCCCCTGATCGAAGAAGAAGCAGAAGAAGAACTCAACGCAAGCAAGCTTCGCTCTTGCGTCATGATCATCGCATAACCTATACCTGCAACTGTTGTTGTAGTAATCTGTGAGCCACAAGGACTCAGCAATCCCATTACCATGGGTATCAAGACTAGCAAAGCTTAATGGGAAAGGAAGGGGTAAAGTGGTGAGGTTGCAGCAGCGACTAAGCATATATGGTGGCTAACATACACAAATAAGAGCGAGAAGAGAAGCAAAGGAACGGTCGTGAAACTAGCAATGATCAAGAGGTGATCCTAAACTCCTACTTACGTCAAACATAACACAAAAACCATGTTCACTTCCCGGACTCCGCCGAAAAGAGACCATCACGGCTACACACACGGTTGATGCGTTTTAATTCGGATCAGGTGTCAAGTTATCTACAACCGGACATTAACAAATTCCCATCTGCCACATAACCCCAGGCACGGCTCTCGAAAGTTTATACCCTGCAGGGGTGTCCCAACTTAGCCCATGATAAGCTCTCGCGATCAACAAAGGATATACTGTCACGCCCAATATGCGACCCTATCCAAAAGGAACTCGAAGGTCCCACCAAGGATAGACCCGCATATTGGAACGCTTTTGCAACGTGGATATCATTACATCAACATTACATAAATAGATGGGGATACATACAAAAGGCATACAATGCCACACGAATACAAGAACATATTACAAGAGATCAACATCCGACTACGGATGAACCACAAACAGAAACTCAAACAATATCCACCCTGCTAGCCCAGGCTACCGACCTGGAACCTATCCCCTGATCGAAGAAGAAGCAGAAGAAGAACTCCAAAACAAGCAAGCATCGCTCTCGCGTCATGATCATCGCATAACCTGTACCTACAACTGTTGTTGTAGAAATCTGTGATCCACGAGGACTCAGCAATCCCATTACCATGGGTATCAAGACTAGCAAAGCTTAATGGGAAAGGAAGGGGTAAAGTGGTGAGGTTGCAGCAGCGACTAAGCATGATATGGTGGCTAACATACGCAAATAAGAGCGAGAAGAGAACAAGCGGAACAGACGTGAAGCTAGCAATGATCAAGAAGTGATCCTGAACTCCTACTTACGTCAAACATAACACAGAAACCGTGTTCACTTCCCGGACTCCGCCGAGAAGAGACCATCACGGCTACACACACGGTCGATGCATTTTAATTCGAATCTGGTGTCAAGTTATCTACAACCGGACATTAACAAATTCCCATCTGCCACATAATCGCGGGCACGGCTCTCGAAAGTTTATACCCTGCAGGGGTGTCCCAACTTAGCCCATGATAAGCTCTCGCGATCAACGAAGGATATACCTTCTCCCAGGAAGACCCGATCAGTCTCGGAATCCCGGTTTACAAGACATTTCGACAACGGTAAAACAAGACCAGCAAGACCGCCCGATGCGCCGACATCCCGATAGGAGCTGCACATATCTCGTTCTCAGGGCAACACCGGATGAACACTACGTACAACTAAAACCAGATCTCGAGTTTCCCCGAGGTGGCGCTGCAAGTGGCTCTGGTTCGGACGAACACTGAGACAAGCATTGGCCCAGGGGGGGCTGAATAAAGATGACCCTTGGGTTAATTACTCCCAAGGGAAAGGTAGGTGGTGGTGAGGCAAATGGTAAAACCAAGGTTGGGCCTTGCTGGTGGAGTTTTATTCAAAGCGAACTGTCAGGGGGTCCCATAAATCACCCGACCGCGTTAGGAACGCAAAATCCGGGAACATAACACCGGTATGACGGAAACTAGGGCGGCAAGAGTGGAACAAAACACCAGGCATAAGGCCAAGCCTTCCACCCTTTACCAAATATATAGATGCATTAATAATATATAAGAGATATTGTGATATCCTAACAAAAACCTGTCCACCATGGAGCAATCTTCAACTTCACCTGCAACTAACAACGCTATAAGAGGGGCTGAGCATAGCGGTAACATAGCCAAACAACGGTTTGCTAGGAAGGGTGTCAAAGGTTAGAGGTTCATGGCAATTTGGGGAGGCTTGAAGAGAAAATGATAGGTAACGCAGCAAAGCGATAGAACAAAGCAACTAGCATAGCAACGATAGTAGTGAGATCCAGGGTAGCGGTTATCTTGCCTGAAATCCCGCAAGCAAGAAGAATGAGTCCATGAAGAAGATGAAGCCACGAAGACGAACCAAGCGTAGATGAACGAATCCTCACGATCGCAACGAAACAGGAACTATCGAGAAGAAGCACACAACATAGTAAACACACCACACATAGACAAGACATGATGCACAACAAGCATGATGCAAGGCAAAGCTGCATGGAGCTACTCATGGCAAGAGATGATGCAAACAAGAACAACACATCAAAGCAAGTTTAAATGAGGCCGGGAACAACATATAACAATTCCGGTAAGTCCTCATATGCATATTTCGAAATTGGTCCAGAACTGAGTAAACATTAAGTTGAAGTTGTTAAACAGCAAGTTAAAGAGCACCAAGAGGATCTACACGAAATTCTAGTCAAGTTACATATAAAGTTCATTAGATTTGGAGCTACGGCCTAGAAGATATGAGCAAAACAAGTTAAGCATGGCATTGATGCAAAATGCATACAAACATCAAGCAAACACTCTCAAACATGGATGCAACATGATAATATGAAACTACATGCAAAATCAAGCAAGTTTCATATAAAGCACACTCAAAACGGAGCAACGGTTCAACACATACACTGTATACAAGTTATAGCAACAATCTGTCCAAAACAGCAACTAGGCATATTGCAAGCATCAAAACAATATGCTACAGCACCCCAACATAATAACAAAAGGCATGGGCATGAAGTACAGGTAAAGCACTACAAAACATGAACACTGAGCTATCTCCAGAAATCACTAGAACATGCTCAAACACACATGGAAAGATTGCAAATAATAACAGTTTCAGACTTGGCAGAAATAACATCAGGTTGCAATGTTTAGAGCTATCAAACACCATGCTACAGGAACTTATCATGGCAAACAAAGGCATGGAATGATACTACTAAATGCATAGAACAACAGTCCCTTATTGACCATGAGCCAAAAAGGCATAGAAAATATGATGGCACCCATGTAAACATGGCAAGTTATATGACCGATTCATACATGGCAGGAACAACAATAAGTAGGCATGTTGGTGAGCTTGAACCACTCACCACAGAGCATTACATGGCATGTCAAGGCAACCAACAGTAAGAAGGCATGTTTGTGGAGCTAAGCATGGCAAGAGCAAGTTCATATGGTGCATGGATCACTAGAAAACAATCATGGAAACATTGAACTTAATGTTAACAGGCTGAAAACAACATCATTTAGCAAACTTTGGAGCAAGATAACAGCATGATACAGCAGGCTATAATTGCAACCAAGGGCATGAATGGATAGAGCATGACATGTATAACAAAACATCCTTAGTGAACATCTCCAGAATAATGCACGAAATGACTTGTAGCAGCAGGTTAACATAGCAACAAATATAACAGAATCTGTCAGGAAAACAACAACAGCAAGTACCCTACTTAGCAAGCTTGATGCACTCAACACACAACTCCAAAAAATACATGGATGGCACCCATGTAAAGATGGCATATCATAGATCAAAACACATGTAGACATCAACCTCATAGGATGCACACATCAAACATGGCAAAAATGACAAATGAGCATGTTATAACAGTTTCACCAGATTAACATCAACATGCACACTTCCAACAGCATTTCGGGCGTCAAGATGAGCTCAAATGAAAATGACTCAATGGAGTGAAATGAAGTACTCGTCGAGGCGAACAATTTGACATATTACACGCACGAAATGGAGCAGTATGCAGGAAGTTATGATGCAATGAACATGGCATGATTATGCAAAATATTTCGGGACTTAGGAGGATGAAAGCGACCTCGGGGAAAGTCAACGCGGCCGGATTTCGCCGGAATCTCGCCGGAGAGGAGGGAGATGGCCGGAGACGGGCGTGGGGGCACCGGACGAGGTCGGCGGAGGCGGGGACGAGGGCCTCCCGGGCGGATCTCGCCGGATCCGCCCCGGGGCAAGGCGCGGCGGAGGCAGCGGCCCCTGGCGGCGTGGCGAGGAGGCGAGGCCCCTGGCGGAGCGGCGAGGAGGCGAGGAGGCAAGGCGACAGGGCCGGGAGGCGGCAGCCGGCGGCGGTGACTCGGCGGCGCCCGCGAAGGGC
>NC_057801.1:74398072-74402603 GCF_018294505.1 Triticum aestivum | reverse complement strand
CGGGCCCTGCAGGCCGCGGCGGAGGAGAGAGACGGCGGCGGCCACGTGGCAGCGCGCCGCTGGCTGCGGGCGGCGGCGGGGTGACGTGGCGTCCTCCGATTCGTCGGAGCAACGTGGCGGCGGTGGTGGACACGTCCGGTGCGGAGGCGGACATGTCCGGCGGCGGCGGGGAAGAGGCTAGGCTAGGGTTTCATCCGCGAAAATGGAAGGGGAGGGCCTATTTATAGGTAGAGGGAGCTAGGAGAGTCCAAATGAGGAGCGGTTTTCGGCCACGCGATCGTGATCGAACGACCGAGAGCATGGAGGGGAGTTTGCTGGGTTTTGGGCCAGTTTGAAGGGGTGTTGGGCTGCAAACAAAAGAGGCTTTTGCGGTTACCCGGTTACCCGTTGGAGTATCAAACGACCTCCAAATGGCACGAAACATGACAGGCGGTCTACCGGTGGTGTACCAAGACCGCTTGGCAAACCTCGGTCCATTCCGAGAATGTTTAACACCTGCACACGAAAGGAGACAAAAGGGGAACGCCGGAGGACATAGGAGTGCCGGATTGCAAAACGGACAACGGGGAAAATGCTCGGATGCATGAGACGAACATGTATGCAAAATGAATTGCACATGATGACATGATAAAATGCAACACGCAAGCAAATGACATGGCAATGGTGGCGAATAAGTGGCAGACACCAGGCGCATCGGATCCGGGGTGTTACATATACCTTCTCCCAGGAAGACCCGATCAGTCTCGGAATCCCGGTTTACAAGACATTTCGACAATGGTAAAACAAGACCAGCAAAGCTGCCCGATGTGCCGACAAATCCCAATAGGAGCAGCACATATCTCGTTCTCAGGGCACACCGGATGAGCCAGACGTCGGGTTGGCATAGACCCTGGTTGCCCAGGGGGCGCCGGACATCGCTCGGTTTGGACCAACACTTAGACAAGCATTGGCCCAGGGGGGCTAAAATAAAGATGACCCTCGGGTTAATTACTCCCAAGGGAAAGTAGGTGGTGGTGAGGCAAATGGTAAAACCAAGGTTGGGCCTTGCTGGAGGAGTTTTATTCAAAGCGAACTGTCAGGGGGGTCCCATAAATCACCCGACCGCGTAAGGAACGCAAAATCCGGGAATATAATACCGGTATGACGGAAACTAGGGCGGCAAGAGTGGAACAAAACACCAGGCATAAGGTCGAGCCTTCCACCCTTTACCAAATATATAGATGCATTAATAATATAAGAGATATTGTGATATCTCCACAAAATCATGTCCACCATGGAGCAATCTTCAACTTCACCTGCAACTAGCAACACTATAAGAGGGGCTGAGCAAAAGCGGTAACATAGCCAAACAACGTTTTGCTAGGAAGGGTGTCAAAGGTTAGAGGTTCATGGCAATTTGGGAGGCTTGAAGAGCAAATGATAGGTAACGCAGCAAAGCGATAGAACGAAGCAACTAGCATAGCAATGATAGTAGTGAGATCTAGGGTAGCGGTCATCTTGCCTGAACTCCCGCAAGGAAGAAGAACGAATCCATGAAGAAGATGAAGCCACGAAGATGAACCAAGCGTAGACGAACGAATCCTCACGATCGCAACGAAACGGGAACTATCGAGAAGAAGCACACAACATGGTAAACACACCGCACATAGACAAGACATGATGCACAACAAGTATGATGCATGACAAAGCTAGATGAAACTACTCATGGCAAGAGACGATGCAAACAAGAACAACACATCAAGGCAAGCTTAAATGAGACCAGAAACAACATATAACAATTCCGGTACGTCCTCATATGCAAATTTCGAAATTGGTCCAGATCTGAATAAACCTTATGTTCAAGTTGTTAAACATCTAGTTAAGATGCACCAAGATGATCTACACGAGATTCTAGTCAAGTTACATATAAAGTTCATTAGATTCGGAGCTACGGGCTAGATGATATGAGCAAAACAAGTTAAACATGGCATTGATGCAAAATGCACTCAAACATCAAGCAAACACCTCAAAACAAGGATGCGACATGATAATATGAAGCTACATGCAAAAACAAGCAAGTTTCATATAGAGCACACTCAAAAGGAGCAACGGTTCAACACATACTCTATACAAGTCATAACAACAATCTATCCAAAACAGCAACTAGGCATATTGCAAGCATCAAAACAACATGCTACAGCACCCCAATATAAGAACAAAAGGCATGGGCATGAAGTACAGGTAAAGCATAACAAAACATGAACACTGAGCTATCCCCAGAAATCACTAGAACATGCTCAAACACACATGGTAAGATTGCAAATAATAACAGTTTCAGACTTGGCAGAAATAGCATCAGGTTGCAATGTTTAGAGCTATCAAACACCATGCTACAGGAACTTATCATGGCAAACAAAGGCATGGAATGATACTACTAAATGCATAGAACAACAGTCCCTTACTGACCATGAGCCAAAAAGGCATAGAAAATATGATGGCACCCATGTAAACATGGCAAGTTATATGACAGATTCATACATGGCAGGAACAACAATAAGTAGGCATGTTGGTGAGCTTGAACCACTCACCACAGAGCATTACATGGCATGTCAAGGCAACCAACAGTAAGAAGGCATGTTTGTGGAGCTAAGCATGGCAAGAGCAAGTTCATAGGGTGCATGGATCACTAAAAAACAATCATGGAAACATTGAACTTAATGTTAACAGGCTGACAGCAACATCATTTAGCAACATGTTACAGGAACTTATAATGGAAAACAAAGGCATGGCATGAATCTACTAAATTCATAGAACAAAAGACCCTTACTGACCATAAGCCAAAAAGGATCATACGATATGATGGTAGCCATGTAAACATGGCAAGTTATATGACAGATTCAAACATGGCAGGAACAACAATAAGTAGGCATGTTGGTGAGCTTGAACCACTCACCACAGAGCAATACATGGCATGGTAAGGCAACCAACAGTAATAAGACATGTTTGTGAAGCTAAGCATGGCAATAGAAAGTTCATACGGTGCATGGATCACTAGAAAAACACATGGCCAAAACTGAACTTAATGTTAACAGGCTGACAACAACATCATTTAGCAAGTTTGGAGCAAGATATGAACAATCTACAGCAAGCTATAAATGCAACCAGGGGCATGAATGGATATAGAATGACATGTAGATCAAAATATATTTAGTGATCATCTCCAGATTATGCATATAATGATTTGTAGTAGCAGGTTTACATAGCAACAAAATATAACAGAATCAGCCTAGCAAAACAGCAACAACAAGTACCCTACTTAGCAAGCTTGAAGCACTCAGCACACAACTCACAAAATTACATGGATGGCACCCCTGGAAAGATGGCATAACATAGATCAAAACACATGTAGACATCAACCTCATAGGAAGCACACATCAAACATGGCAAAAATGACAAATGAGCATGTTATAACAGTTCCAGCAGATTAACATCAACATGCACTCTTACAACAGCATTTAGGGCATCAAGATGAGCTCAAATGAAAATAATGCAATGGAATGAAATGAAGTACTCGTCGAGTCGAACAATTTGACATATTACACGCACGAAACGGAGCTGTATGCACGGAGTTACGATGCGATGAACATGGCATGATTATGCAAAAGTTACATGACTTAGAGAAAATCCGGGGTCAACCTCTCCAGCTGGATCTGGATCTGGGGTCGGGCACGGAGCCCGAGGTTCGTCGGGGAAGGATGCCAGAGTAGGCCGGGGCAGCGGAGGAGGGCGCGGGCCGGCCAAAGGGAGGCGGCGCAGGCGAGGCGCGGCGGAGGACGGCGGGGACGGGTAGGGGTGGGCATATAACCCGAAAACCGAATGACCGGACCGAGTTAACCTGAACCGAAGCCGAAATGATCGAAACCGATTTGTTCGGTACTGTCCTCGGTTAGAGGTTATGAGAAACCGAATTTACCTTGGTAATTTCAGTTTGCATGCTCGGTCCACCGAATTGACCGAAGTACCGAGGCCCGCCTCTTAATTCCTCTTGATTCCCTTAATTCTCGTTCACATGCACTGCACATCCGCATGCAATTTTGCACACGCCCGTTTGCTTCCCTTTTTTTAATGAAACTAGGTGCTGCATGTTGTCTCGCTCAACACTCAGTGCTCACGTGTCGTTATCTGGCCCACACAAACCACAATTCGTAGCGCAGCCGAGACACAACAGATAAGGTTAATTAATGCATCTTCCAGCCGGGAGCCGGCTAGCCCAACCCAGCCTAGCGTGGCAGTGCGCCAGCGCCCCAAGCAGCTAGGTCCCAGCTGTTCAGTTTGTTCAGTCCAAAACCGAATACCGAACCGAACGATCGGGCCACCGAATACTCGGTTCCGTTAATTCTTGTAGACCGATCGGTGCATGTTTTTTGGAAACCGAAAAATCTAAGACACCGAAGTACCGAACCGTTCGGTTCGGGGAACCGAACGCCCACCCCTAGGGACGGGAGGCGCCGGATCCGGGGCGCCCGGCAGCGGGGTTCGGCGAGGCGGGGCG
>NC_057801.1:74391586-74397749 GCF_018294505.1 Triticum aestivum | reverse complement strand
CGCGGGCAACCGCGGCGGGCGACGGCGGAGACCGGGCCGGGAGGGCCCCGCACGGGCCTCGTGGGCCCGCGGGGTCGGCGGCGAACTGGGGACCGGCCCGGGACACGTGGCGACGGCGGGTTGGTCCGGCGGAGCGGGCGGACACGTCCGCTGCCCGGATTTTTGTCCGGCGGCGGCGGGTGGAGTTTTTGCTAGGGTTAGGGGTGGAATGACCCGAAAATTCCGGGGGAGGTCTAGATTTATAGGTAGGAGGAGCTAGGAAGCTCCAAATGAGGAGCGGTTTTCGCCCACACAATCGTGATCGAACGACCGAGAGCATGGAGGGGAGTTTGCTGGGTTTTTGGGCCACTTTGGAAGAGGTGTTGGGCTGCACACAAAAGAGGCCTTTGCGGTTACCTGGTTAACCGTTGGAGTACCAAACGACTTCCAAATGGCACGAAACTTGACAGGCGGTCTACCGGTGCTATACCAAGGCCGCTTGGCAAACCTCGCTCCATTCCGAGAACGTTTAATACCCGCTCACAACGAGAGACAAAAAGGGGACGCCGGAGGACATAGGAGTGCCGGATTGCAAAACGGACTATAGGGAAAATGCTCGGATGCATGAGACGAACACGTATGCAAAATGAGATGCACATGATGACATGATAAAATGCAGCATGCAAGCAAATGACATGGCAACGATGGCGAATAGCTGGAAGACACCTAGCGCAACGAATTCGGGGCGTTACAACACTCCTCCACTAACAAGAGATCTCGTCCCGAGATCTTAGGACCGAGACGGAAGGGAAAAGGGATGAAGTGAAACAAGAACTCAAGAGAAGAAGCAAGGTATCGAGAGCACTCGAGAAGAAGAGAGGAATGACAAGAATGACGAGAATGACGAGAATCGAAAGCTGACGGAAACAGATAGACTATGAAACCACTCCGGTTAGAACGAGATAAGAAACGAATAAGACTGAAAGGATTTAGGCAGCACTCCGGCTGAAGATGGAAGGAATAGAACACGAGCTAGAGAGGATGGAATGATACTTGACGAGAGGAACGACACAATGCCTCCGGAAGAATTGAAAAAGTTGAAAGAAAAGAACGGAGAAGAAGATGACATCTTCTAGCACGAATGAATTAATATGATAATCAAGGAAAAGAATCTTGAACGAACCACCATTAGAATTCGGAAAAGACTGGTGAAAGAGAATGAATCACCGGGAAGAATTAGAAGACAAATATGCTTGTGGGGATTTAGATGCAAAAGAACGAAGAGATCGCGAACTGATTGAAGAATACTTGAACGAAGCACCGAAAGAATATTGAGACGAACGAAAGGGCACAATTATAGAATAATTGGAGATCGAATCTGAAAAACTTAGAACAAAGAAATCTTCCAAAAAAGATGGCCTCCGGATTATTGAGAGAGAAAGCAACTCCTGAAATGCTCCGGATGGATGAAAAGAAGTTGCACGACTGGAAAACAATTTGATAGGATAACATCGAGCTAGCACCGCGAATCTCCGGGAGAACGGACAAGATTTAGAGGAAAAACTCTTCTTCAAATGATGACGAGAAACACCACCAAAATTACCGAGATACTCCGGGAGAATGAAAAGCGAAGAGGTTGAGCCAACAGTGAAATGATTTGAAAGAGATCTTGGAGAAGGCAAGTGACTGATGGGATCCATTCTTACATCACACTTGAAAAGAATTGAGAATAACTCCGGGGGAATCAGAAGAGTCAGGTAAGATCCTGGGAAAAGACCTGTGGGTTAGGGCCCACTAAAATAGAACACCGTTGGAAAGGATTGTTGAACAGATAGATGATGCACTGGAACAATTGAAATATTTGAATGAGGTGACAACCTCGAATTAAATCACACACAGACGAATCTCCTGAGATGTATTGAGCACTCCGGAAGGATAAATTAGCGAGAGGCGAACGAGCAGGGAAAAACACTTGAGCCGAGGGAAAGAATATGATCAACCGAAAAAACTTGAACTGAGTGCACCGAAAAAGAAAGGGATGAAGAATGACGAACGAGACGAGAATTCACCAGTTGAAATAATTGAGGGAAGACTGAAGAGGCTCCGCATGAATGAAATTGATGGTCTAAACAGACTCAAACTCCGGGAACAAAGAGGGTGGGAGGGCGGGAAAACAAAGGCAACTTGGAAGGGGGACCGACGAATATCTTGAAGAGAAAAACACCTGTTGAAAACAAAGACTTCGCACGAGTAGGAAGGATACTCGATTACGGACTCTGGTTCCGAGGATAAAAAGGGGAGGGCGGGTGGGAAAATAAAACAACTGAGGATTGAACTCAAAGATGAAGAGGCTCGAGTCAACTTAACGAGAAATGCACCGGATGAAAAGAGCTGAGGAACAACGATCGAAAAACCAACTACGTGATCCTAAAGAAAAATTTGAAAGGGAAGAGAAGTAATTTAAAACACCTACGTCAAGATTCCTCACCAGAGCGACGAAGGGGGCTGAGGAGTAAAAAGAATTCCTACTCTACGATATAACTAGACTCCAAAAATAGTTTTCTTCTAGACTCAACAACGGCCAAACTACACGATTAATCAAGGGGGGCTCCTAAGGTCGGTCGAGGCTCTGATACCAACTTGTCACGCCCAAGATGCGACCCTATCCTAAAGGAACTCGAAGGTCCCACCAAGGATAGAAGCGCATCTTGAAGACGCTTTTGCAAGGTGGATATCATTACATCAACATTACATAATAGATGGGGGTACATACAAAAGGCATACAATGCCACACGAATACAACATCATCTTACATAAGAGCACCACCCGACTACAGATGAAACACAAACAGAAACTCAAATGACATCCACCCTGCTAGCCCAGGCTGCCGACCTGGAACCTATCCCCTGATCGAAGAAGAAGCAGAAGAAGAACTCAATGCAAGCAAGCATCATTCTCGCATCATGATCATCGCATAACCTGTACCTGCAATTGTTGTTGTAGTAATCTGTGAGCCATGAGGACTCAGCAATCCCATTACCATGGGTATCAAGACTAGCAAAGCTTAATGGGAAAGGAAGGGGTAAAGTGGTGAGGTTGCAGCAGCGACTAAGCATATATGGTGGCTAACATACGCAAATAAGAGCGAGAAGAGAAGCAAAGGAACGGTCGCGAAACTAACAATGATCAAGAGGTGATCCTGAACTCCTACTTACGTCAAACATAACACAGAAACCGTGTTCACTTCCCGGACTCCGCCGAAAAGAGACCATCATGGCTACACACGCGGTTGATGCGTTTTAATTTGGATCAGGTGTCAAGTTATCTACAACCGGACATTAACAAATTCCCATCTGCCACATAACCGCGGGCACGACTCTCGAAAGTTCATACCCTGCAGGGGTGTCCCAACTTAGCCCATGATAAGCTCTCGCGATCAACGAAGGATATACCTTCCCGCAGGATGACCCGATCAGTCTCGGAATCCCGGTTTACAAGACATTTCAACAATGGTAAAACAAGACCAGCAAAGCCGCCCGATGTGCCGACAAATCCCGATAGGATCTGCACATATCTCGTTCTCAGGGCACACCGGATGAGCCAGACGTCGGGTTGGCATAGACCCTGGTTGCCCAGGGGGCGCCGGACATCACTCGGTTTGGACCAACACTTAGACAAGCATTGGCCCGGGGGGGCTAAAATAAAGATGACCCTCGGGTTAATTACTCCCAAGGGAAAGTAGGTGGTGGTGAGGCAAATGGTAAAACCAAGGTTGGGCCTTGCTGGAGGAGTTTTATTCAAAGTGAACTGTCAGAGGGGTCCCATAAATCACCCGACCGCGTAAGGAACGCAAAATCCGGGAACATAATACCAGTATGACGGAAACTAGGGCGCCAAGAGTGGAACAAAACACCAGGCATAAGGCCGAGCCTTCCACCCTTTACCAAATATATAGATGCATTAATAATATAAGAGATATTGTGATATCCCAACGAAATCCTGTCCACCATGGAGCAATCTTCAACTTCACCTGCAACTAGCAATGCTATAAGAGGGGCTGAGCAAAAGCGGTAACATAGCCAAACAACGGTTTGCTAGGAAGGGTGTCAAAGGTTAGAGGTTCATGGCAATTTGAGAGGCTTGAAGAGCAAATGATAGGTAACGCAGCAAAGCGATAGAACGAAGCAACTAGCATAGCAATGATAGTAGTGAGATCCAGGGTAGCGGTCATCTTGCCTGAAATCCCACAAGGAAGAAGAACGAGTCCATGAAGAAGATGAAGCCACGAAGACGAACCAAGCGTAGACGAACGAATCCTCACGATCGCAACGAAACGGGAACTATCGAGAAGAAGCACACAACATGGTAAACACACCGCACATAGACAAGACATGATGCACAACAAGCATGATGCATGACAAAGCTAGATGAAACTACTCATGGCAAGAGACGATGCAAACAAGAACAACACATCAAGGCAAGTTTAAATGAGGCCGGAAACAACATATAACAATTCCGGTACGTCCTCATATGCAAATTTCGAAATTGGTCCAGATCTGAATAAACCTTATGTTCAAGTTGTTAAACAGCAAGTTAAGGTGCACCAAGATGATCTACACGAGATTCTAGTCAAGTTACATATAAAGTTCATTAGATTCAGAGCTACGGGCTAGAAGATATGAGCAAAACAAGTTAAACATGGCATTGATGCAAAATGCACTCAAACATCAAGCAAACACCTCAAAACAAGGATGCGACATGATAATATGAAGCTACATGCAAAAACAAGCAAGTTTCATATAGAGCACACTCAAAACAGAGCAACGGTTCAACACATACACTCTATACAAGTCATAACAACAATCTGTCCAAATCAGCAACTAGGCATATTGCAAGCATCAAAACAACATGCTACAGCACACCAACATAAGAACAAAAGGCATGGGCATGAAGTACAGGTAAAGCATAACAAAACATGAACACTGAGCTATCCCCAGAAATCACTAGAACATGCTCAAACACACATGGTAAGATTGCAAATAATAACAGTTTCAGACTTTGTAGAAATAACATCAGGTTGCAATGTTTAGAGCTATCAAACAACATGTTACAGGAACTTATAATGGCAAACAAAAGGCATGGCATGAATCTACTAAAAGCATAGAACAAAAGACCCTTAATGACCGTAAGCCAAAAAGGATCAGACGATATGATGGCACCCATGTAAACATGGCAAGTTATATGACAAATTCAAACATGGTAGGAACAACAATAAGTAGGCATGTTGGTGAGCTTGAACCACTCACCACAGAGCAATACATGGCATGGGAAGGCAACCAAAAGTAAGACTACATGTTTGTGAAGCTAAGCATGGCAATAGCAAGTTCATAGGGTGCATGGATCACTAGAAAAACATATGACCAAAACTGAACTTAATGTTAACAGGCTGACAGCAACATTATTTAGCAAGTTTGGAGCAAGATATAAACAATCTAAAGCAAGCTATAAATGCAACCAGGGGCATGAATGGATAGAGTATGACATGTAGATCAAAACATATTTAGTGATCATCTCCAGATTATGCATAAAATGATTTGTAGCAGCAGGTTTACATAGCAACAAAATATAACAGAATCAGCCTAGCAAAACAGCAACAACAAGTACCCTACTTAGCAAGCTTGAAGCACTCAGCACACAACTCACAAAATTACATGGATGGCACCCCTGGAAAGATGGCATAACATAGATCAAAACACATGTAGACATCAACCTCATAGGAAGCACACATCAAACATGGCAAAAATGACAAATAAGCATGTTATAACAGTTCCAGTAGATTAACATCAACATGCACTCATACAACAACATTTAGGGCATCAAGATGAGCTCAAATGAAAATGATGCAATGGAATTAAATGAAGTACTCGTCGAGACAAACAATTTGACATATTACACGTACAAAACCGAGCTGTATGCATGGAGTTACGATGCGATGAACATGGCATGATTATGCAAAAGTTACATGACTTGGAGAAAATCCGGGGTCAACCTCTCCAGCTGGATCTGGGGTCGGGCACGGAGCCCGAGGTTCGTCGGGGAAGGACGCCGGAGTAGGCCGGGGCAGGGGAGGAGGGCGCGGGCCGGCCGGAGGGAGGCGGCGCAGGCGAGGCGCGGCGGAGGACGG
>NC_057801.1:74384878-74391074 GCF_018294505.1 Triticum aestivum | reverse complement strand
GGAGACAAGGCCGGGAGGGCCCCGCACGGGCCTCGCGGGCCCGCGGGGTCGGCGGCGAACTGGGGACCGGCCCGGGACACGTGGCGACGGCGGGTTGGTCCGGCAGAGCGGGCGGACACGTCCGCTGCCCGGATTTTTGTCCGGCGGCGGCGGGTGGAGTTTTTGCTAGGGTTAGGGGTGGAATGACCCGAAAATTTCGGGGGAGGTCTAGATTTATAGGTAGGAGGAGCTAGGAAGCTCCAAATGAGGAGCGGTTTTCGCCCACACAATCATGATCAAACGACCGAGAGCATGGAGGGGAGTTTGCTGGGTTTTCGGGCCACTTTGGAAGAGGTGTTGGGCTGCACACAAAAGAGGCCTTTGCGGTTACCTGGTTAACCGTTGGAGTACCAAACGACTTCCAAATGGCATGAAACTTGACAGGCGGTCTACCGGTGCTATACCAAGGCCGCTTGGCAAACCTCGCTCCATTCCGAGAACATTTAATAGCCGCTCACAACGAGAGACAAAAAGGGGACGCCGGAGGACATAGGAGTGCCGGATTGCAAAACGGACTACAGGGAAAATGCTCGGATGCATGAGACGAACACGTATGCAAAATGAGATGCACATGATGACATGATAAAATGCAGCACGCAAGCAAATGACATGGCAACGACGGCGAATAGCTGGAAGACACCTAGTGCAACGAATCCGGGGCGTTACAACACTCCTCCACTAACAAGAGATCTCGTCCCGAGATCTTAGGACCGAGACGGAAGGGAAAAGGGATGAAGTGAAACAAGAACTCAAGAGAAGAAGCAAGGAATCGAGAGCACTCGAGAAGAAGAGAGGAATGACAAGAATGACGAGAATGACGAGAATCGAAAGCTGACGGAAACAGATAGACTATGAAACCACTCCGGTTAGAATGAGATAAGAAACGAATAAGACTGAAAGGATTTAGGCAGCACTCCGGCTGAAGATGGAAGGAATAGAACACGAGCTAGAGAGGATGGAATGATACTTGACGAGAGGAACGACACAATGCCTCCGGAAGAATTGAAAAAGTTGAAAGAAAAGAACGGAGAAGAAGATGACATCTTCTAGCACGAATGAATTAATATGATAATCAAGGAAAAGAATCTTGAACAAACCACCTTTAGAATTCGGAAAAGACTGGTGAAAGAGAATGAATCACCGGGAAGAATTAGAAGACAAATATGCTTGTGGGGATTTAGATGCAAAAGAACGAAGAGATCGCGAACTGATTGAAGAATACTTGAACGAAGCACCGAAAGAATATTGAGACGAACGAAAGGGCACAATTATAGAATAATTGGAGATCGAATCTGAAAAACTTAGAACAAAGAAATCTTCCAAAAAAGATGGCGTCCGGATTATTGAGAGAGAAAGCAACTCCTGAAATGCTCCGGATGGATGAAAAGAATTTGCACGACTGGAAAACAATTTGATAGGATAACATCGAGCTAGCACCGCGAATCTCCGGGAGAACGGACAAGATTTAGAGGAAAAACTCTTTTTCAAATGATGACGAGAAACACCACCAAAATTACCGAGATACTCCGGGAGAATGAAAAGCGAAGAGGTTGAGCCAACAATGAAATGATTTGAAAGAGATCTTGGAGAAGGCAAGTGACTGATGGGATCCATTCTTACATCACACTTGAAAAGAATTGAGAATAACTCCGGGGGAATCAGAAGACTCAGGTAAGATCCTGGGAAAAGACCTATGGGTTAGGGCCCACTAAAATAGAACACCGTTGGAAAGGATTGTTGAACAGATAGATGATGCACCGGAACAATTGAAATATTTGAATGAGGTGACAACCTCGAATTAAATCACACACAGACGAATCTCCTGAGATGTATTGAGCACTCCGGAAGGATAAACTAGCGAGAGGCGAACGAGCAGGGAAAAACACTTGAGCCGAGGGAAAGAATATGATCAACCGAAAAAACTTGAACTGAGTGCACCGGAAAAAGAAAGGGATGAAGAATGACGAACGAGACGAGAATTCACCAGTTGAAATAATTGAGGGAAGACTGAAGAGGCTCCGCACGAATGAAATTAATGGTCTAAACAGACTCAAACTCCGGGAACAAAGACGGTGGGAGGGCGGGAAAACAAAGGCAACTTGGAAGGGGGACCGACGAATATCTTGAAGAGAAAAACACCTGTTGAAAACAAAGACTTCGCACGAGTAGGAAGGATACTCGATTACGGACTCCGGTTCCGAGGATAAAAAGGGGAGGGCGGGTGGGAAAATAAAACAACTGAGGATTGAACTCAAAGATGAAGAGGCTCGAGTCAACTTAACGAGAAATGCACCGGATGAAAAGAGCTGAGGAACAACGATCGAAAAACCAACTACGTGATCCTAAAGAAAAATTTGAAAGGGAAGAGAAGTAATTTAAAACACCTACGTCAAGATTCCTCACCAGAGCGACGAAGGGGGCTGAGGAGTAAAAAGAATTCCTACTCTACGATATAACTAGACTCCAAAAATAGTTTTCTTCTAGACTCAACAACGGCCAAACTACACGATTAATCAAGGGGGGCTCCTAAGGTCGGTCGAGGCTCTGATACCAACTTGTCACGCCCAAGATGCGACCCTATCCTAAAGGAACTCGAAGGTCCAACCAAGGATAGAAGCGCATCTTGAAGACGCTTTTGCAAGGTGGATATCATTACATCAACATTACATAATAGATGGGGGTACATACAAAAGGCATACAATGCCACACGAATACAACATCATCTTACATAAGAGCACCACCCGACTACGGATGAAACACAAACAGAAACTCAAACGACATCCACCCTGCTAGCCCAGGCTGCCGACCTGGAACCTATCCCCTGATCGAAGAAGAAGCAGAAGAAGAACTCAATGCAAGCAAGCATCGCTCTCGCATCATGATCATCGCATAACCTGTACCTGCAACTGTTGTTGTAGAAATCTGTGAGCCACGAGGACTCAGCAATCCCATTACCATGGGTATCAAGACTAGCAAAGCTTAATGGGAAAGGAAGGGGTAAAGTGGTGAGGTTGCAGCAGCGATTAAGCATATATGGTGGCTAACATACGCAAATAAGAGCGAGAAGAGAAGCAAAGGAACGGTCGCGAAACTAACAATGATCAAGAGGTGATCCTGAACTCCTACTTACGTCAAACATAACACAGAAACCGTGTTCACTTCCCGGACTCCGCCGAAAAGAGACCATCATGGCTACACACGCGGTTGATGCGTTTTAATTTGGATCAGGTGTCAAGTTATCTACAACCGGACATTAACAAATTCCCATCTGCCAAATAACCGCGGGCACGACTCTCGAAAGTTTATACCCTGCAGGGGTGTCCCAACTTAGCCCATGATAAGCTCTCGCGATCAACGAAGGATATACCTTCTCGCAGGAAGACCCGATCAGTCTCGGAATCCCGGTTTACAAGACATTTCAACAATGGTAAAACAAGACCAGCAAAGCCGCCCGATGTGCCGACAAATCCCGATAGGATCTGCACATATCTCGTTCTCAGGGCACACCGGATGAGCCAGACGTCGGGTTGGCATAGACCCTGGTTGCCCAGGGGGCGCCGGACATCACTCGGTTTGGACCAACACTTAGACAAGCATTGGCCCGGGGGGGCTAAAATAAAGATGACCCTCGGGTTAATTACTCCCAAGGGAAAGTAGGTGGTGGTGTGGCAAATGGTAAAACCAAGGTTGGGCCTTGCTGGAGGAGTTTTATTCAAAGCGAACTGTCAGAGGGGTCCCATAAATCACCCGACCGCGTAAGGAACGCAAAATCCGGGAACATAATACCGGTATGACGGAAACTAGGGCGCCAAGAGTGGAACAAAACACCAGGCATAAGGCCGAGCCTTCCACCCTTTACCAAATATATAGATGCATTAATAATATAAGAGATATTGTGATATCCCAACGAAATCCTGTCCACCATGGAGCAATCTTCAACTTCACCTGCAACTAGCAATGCTATAAGAGGGGCTGAGCAAAAGCGATAACATAGCCAAACAACGGTTTGCTAGGAAGGGTGTCAAAGGTTAGAGGTTCATGGCAATTTGAGAGGCTTGAAGAGCAAATGATAGGTAATGCAGCAAAGCGATAGAACGAAGCAACTAGCATAGCAATGATAGTAGTGAGATCCAGGGTAGCGGTCATCTTGCCTGAAATCCCGCAAGGAAGAAGAACGAGTCCATGAAGAAGATGAAGCCACGAAGACGAACCAAGCGTAGACGAACGAATCCTCACGATCGCAACGAAACGGGAACTATCGAGAAGAAGCACACAACATGGTAAACACACCGCACATAGACAAGACATGATGCACAACAAGCATGATGCATGACAAAGCTAGATGAAACTACTCATGGCAAGAGACGATGCAAACAAGAACAACACATCAAGGCAAGTTTAAATGAGGCCAAAAACAACATATAACAATTCCGGTACGTCCTCATATGCAAATTTCGAAATTGGTCCAGATCTGAATAAACCTTATGTTCAAGTTGTTAAACAGCAAGTTAAGATGCACCAAGATGATCTACACGAGATTCTAGTCAAGTTACATATAAAGTTCATTAGATTCAGAGCTACGGGCTAGAAGATATGAGCAAAACAAGTTAAACATGGCATTGATGCAAAATGCACTCAAACATCAAGCAAACACCTCAAAACAAGGATGCGACATGATAATATGAAGCTACATGCAAAAACAAGCAAGTTTCATATAGAGCACACTCAAAACAGAGCAACGGTTCAACACATACACTCTATACAAGTCATAACAACAATCTGTCCAAAACAGCAACTAGGCATATTGCAAGCATCAAAACAACATGCTACAGCACACCAACATAAGAACAAAAGGCATGGGCATGAAGTACAGGTAAAGCATAACAAAACATGAACACTGAGCTATCCCCAGAAATCACTAGAACATGCTCAAACACACATGGTAAGATTGCAAATAATAACAGTTTCAGACTTTGTAGAAATAACATCAGGTTGCAATGTTTAGAGCTATCAAACAACATGTTACAGGAACTTATAATGGCAAACAAAAGGCATGGCATGAATCTACTAAAAGCATAGAACAAAAGACCCTTAATGACCATAAGCCAAAAAGGATCAGACGATATGATGGCACCCATGTAAACATGGCAAGTTATATGACAGATTCAAACATGGTAGGAACAACAATAAGTAGGCATGTTGGTGAGCTTGAACCACTCACCACAGAGCAATACATGGCATGGGAAGGCAACCAAAAGTAAGAATACATGTTTGTGAAGCTAAGCATGGCAATAGCAAGTTCATAGGGTGCATGGATCACTAGAAAAACATATGACCAAAACTGAACTTAATGTTAACAGGCTGACAGCAACATTATTTAGCAAGTTTGGAGCAAGATATAAACAATCTAAAGCAAGCTATAAATGCAACTAGGGGCATGAATGGATAGAGTATGACATGTAGATCAAAACATATTTAGTGATCATCTCCAGATTATGCATAAAATGATTTGTAGCAGCAGGTTTACATAGCAACAAAATATAACAGAATCAGCCTAGCAAAACAGCAACAACAAGTACCCTACTTAGCAAGCTTGAAGCACTTAGCACACAACTCACAAAATTACATGGATGGCACCCCTGGAAAGATGGCATAACATAGATCAAAACACATGTAGACATCAACCAAATAGGAAGCACACATCAAACATGGCAAAAATGACAAATGAGCATGTTATAACAGTTCCAGTAGATTAACATCAACATGCACTCATACAACAACATTTAGGGCATCAAGATGAGCTCAAATGAAAATGATGCAATGGAATTAAATGAAGTACTCATCGAGACAAACAATTTGACATATTACACGTACAAAACCGAGCTGTATGCACGGAGTTACGATGCGATGAACATGGCATGATTATGCAAAAGTTACATGACTTGGAGAAAATCCGGGGTCAACCTCTCCAGCTGGATCTGGGGTCGGGCACGGAGCCCGAGGTTCGTCGGGGAAGGACGCCGGAGTAGGCCGGGGCAGCGGAGGAGGGCGCGGGCCGGCCGGAGGGAGGCGGCGCAGGCGAGGCGCGGTGGAGGACGGCGGGGACGGGCGACGCCGGATCCGGGGAGCCCGGCGGCGGGGTTCGGCGAGGCGGGGC
>NC_057801.1:74372015-74384476 GCF_018294505.1 Triticum aestivum | reverse complement strand
GCGATGGCGCGGGCAACCACGGAGACAGGGCCGGGAGGGCCCCGCACGGGCCTCGCGGGCCCGCGGGGTCGGCGGCGAACTGGGGACCGGTCCGGGACACGTGGCGACGGCGGGTTGGTCCGGCGGAGCGGGCGGACACGTCCGCTGCCCGGATTTTTGTCCGGCGGCGGCGGGTGGAGTTTTTGCTAGGGTTAGGGGTGAAATGACCCGAAAATTTCGGGGGAGGTCTAGATTTATAGGTAGGAGGAGCTAGGAAGCTCCAAATGAGGAGCGGTTTTCGCCCACACGATCTTGATCGAACGACCGAGAGCATGGAGGGGAGTTTGCTGGGTTTTTGGGCCACTTTGGAAGGGGTGTTGGGCTGCACACAAAAGAGGCCTTTGCGGTTACCTGGTTAACCGTTGGAGTACCAAACGACCTCCAAATGGCACGAAAGTTGACAGGCGGTGTACCGGTGCTATACCAAGGCCGCTTGGCAAACCTCGGTCCATTCCGAGAACGTTTAATACCCGCTCACAACGAGCGACAAAAAGGGGACGCCGGAGGACATAGGAGTGCCGGATTGCAAAACGGACAACGGGAAAATGCTCGGATGCATGAGACGAACACGTATGCAAAATGAGATGCACATGATAACATGATAAAATGCAACACGCAAGAAAATGACATGGCAACGACGGCGAATAGCTGGAAGACACCTGGCGCAACGAATCCGGGGCATTACAAAATACGTGCACGTAACTGTGGGTCTGGCCGCCGACCAGTCCGTTGAAGTTGCTGAACTAACGAGCCAAATTGGATCGATTGATGCTGATATCACGCTGGTGAATGAGCGGCTGGACAAATCACAAGGTATGTGCCCTGCCTTCCTTTGTATAGGAAAATATTAAGGCGGCATGATATTAATGTAATATGTTTGGACTGCAAATGGTGCTACTGCTGTGGAGGCTCTGAAGGCGGAACTTGCTCTAGCCAAGGAAGAAGCTCGGGTGAGCAATGCGGCTGCCCTAAACGCGACCGAGGAATTGAGATCCGAACAGGCTGCTCATCGACGAAGCGAGGAAAATATAGCCGAAATGGCTTTGGAGTTAAAAGATGCCACTGACCAGTATGAGCTTCTTAAAAAGGTGCATAAGGTCGGCCAATCTGGACAAGGCGCTGAATGCCACCAAGGAAATTTGGACTGAGCTTAGGGGTGCATGTGAGGAGCTTCAACAGGCCGGTAAAATTGCGGCTGGGGGCTCCTACTTGCTTTGGATGAAGTTTTTTGATCCGAAGTACGCTCCCCTGGATGGGCGCTGGAGTCCTGCGGACGCGTATTCGGATTTGGCGAAGAGTACAGCTGACGCTGCCAAGTTCTTCGATGATCAGGGTGATAAGGAAGTGGAGAAGCTTTTCTGGTCGCAATTCAATGCTCCCACTCGCCCGTTGCCATTAAGTGACAAGATGGCTGCTGTAGCGGAGCTTCATAGGCTGTCCGGGCTTGCAATGCGGTCTATAATAGACCATCTTTGGCCGAAGGGGCCTAAGCTGGACAGTTACTTTGGTTTGGTGCAACAATTCCTTGGGGCCGTGCCTCGGATCAATGCCATGAGGAGGTCGGCGTGTATAGAGGGTGCACGGATGGCTCTTGCCCGCGTTAAACCCTATTGGACGGATATGGATGCCACCATTATAGCATCCCAGGATCCGGTGGGGGGCCAATATCCGGCCGAGCACTACTTGGCACTGGTCACAGAGGGTGCCCGCCTAATAGAGGCGCAGTGCTCGAAGAATGTCTTGTTCAAGTGATTAATCGAATCATTGTAAAAACAATGTTTCTTTTGATTATAAGGCTATATTATATATATATATATATAATCCGAAAGTTAGCAGTCATTGGCTTCAGCCCCCACGCATACAATGTGGGGGTGTTCGCGAAAAATATGCTTAATCACACTTCATCCAACGTCTTGGTCCATTAGGGAGGTGATCGCACGTCGAACTAGGCAACCGAACTATATAGCTGTAACACTTTCGCTTAGCCATGGGATTCTAACGTTGGGGCTACTATGTAGCCCCTGGTATCTTCGCGTGCATTCGGATACGGGCGTGTATGTACATGGCCGGGAAATGGCCCTTCATTAATGCGGAGGAATCCTAAAGATTCCGGTGAGTCTTCGAGTGGTTGATCAGTCTCTCGCTGTATCATGACAGTCAGTTTTCGGCTTTCTCTACTGAGGTGCTCATCCGGAATAACCAGGCCACAATCGCAGTAGTTCTCCTTTGGCCACCCTAGCCGATAATAACGGAACGTAAGGCGGCAAACCCAGGAGCCGGGCTAACCCAACATTTGACCAAAGACATGATTCGGAGCTGATGCATATAAGGCCAAACTCGTGACGCCGAACACTCCCGAAGGTATTCAGACTTTATAACAGATGATGGGCTCAAGAATGCCCATTCATTATAAACCCCGTGTTTCCAGGTACATGCATTAATCTGTCGTGGCGAAATGCCAAAAACGGCAGTATCCTCTGTGGGTATGGAACCCATGGGATGGTTAAGCAACAAGAGGCAATAGAAAAGGCTTACACAGGGGCTTAATCTAAAAGGAAACCTATTGAACGGGGCCCTGCTGCATGTCTGCGCCTTTATCTCCATTGTGCCGTATCCTGGAAGGGTATCACACGAACGTTGTCCGTGGAAAAAGAAAACTCATAGAAGAGTACAACGTAAGTATGTGATGGATAGTAAAAGTGTAAGATGTTGGCCTGCCAATAAGGTTGAGCCAAGTGTGGGGCTTTATTAAGTATTTATAGCCCCTGGTATCCGCTATGGGATTATATATATGGTGCCCTAGTTCGATCTGGGATACCAGACTCGTCTAACCGTGTCTGTGGTCTTAACGACCAGTCATGTTTTTTTATATTGGAGGCCACTTATAGTCTGGCCACTGGGGCCGTCGCGTGTTCCTCTGCGCGTGAAGAGTGCTCTGTTATTCCGCTAACGGTGATCACGCCACGTGGATCGGGCATCTTGAGTGTAAGGTAGCCATAGTGCGGCAATGCGTTGAAGCGGGAGAAGGCCGTTCTTCCAAGCAATGCATGATAGTCGCTTTGGAAGGGTGCGATGATGAAGAGTAATTCTTCACTTCTGGAGTTGCCTGGAGAGCCGAATGTTACCTCCAGTATGACGGAGCCCCGTCTGTAGGCTTCAACACTTGGTATCACCCCTTCAAAGGTGGTTTTGCTTTGACTAATTCTAGATGGGTCTATCCCCATCCTGCGGACGGTGTCCTAATATATTAGATTGAGACCGCTGCCGCTGTCCATGAGGACGTGGGTGAGATGGTATCCGTCGATTATTGGGTCAAGCACCAAGGCCTCTGATCCTTCGCGCCGAATAGTAGTTCAACCGTCCAAGCGGTCGAAGGTAATTTGATAAGACATCCAGTAGTTAGGTGTAGGTACGATGGGCTCTATATCGCGCACGTCTCTATGCGTGCATTCATGCCTTCTCATGGATGTACGAGTCGCGTGGATCATATTCACTGTTTTAACCTCTTGCGGAAATTTTTTCTGCCCCCCAATGTTCTGCTGGCGAGGTTCATCCTCGTCTTTACTTGGTGTTTCCCTTCCCTTGTGTTCGGCATTTAATTTTCCGGCCTGTTTGAAGACCCAGCACTCTCTGTGCGTGTGGTTCGCAGGTTTGTCAGGGGTGCCATGAATTTGGCACAGTCTGTCCAGGACTCTGTTCAGATCGGACGGTCCCTCTTTGCTTCCTTTAGATGGCTTCTTTTGCTGATCAGGTCGGGAGCCCCTGAATCCGGCATTAACCGTTGTGTTGTCCGGGCTCTCTTCCTTGTTTTGGTGTTTATTTTTATTACGTCGTGGCTTCCCGTTGCCATCCCTTATTTCGGATGTGCTGGGGTTGCTGGTGCCTTTACGGGCTAGCCAGCTATCTTCGCCCGCGTTAAAGCGGGTCATAAGGCTTGTTAGGGCTGCCACTGTCCTTGGCTTTTATTGGCCGAGGTGTCTGTCGAGCCACTCGTCACGGATGCTGTGTTTGAATGCCGCTAAGGCTTCGGCATCCGGACAATCGACAATTTGATTCTTCTTAGTGAGAAATCTGTTCCAAAGCTTGCGGGCGGACTCTCCAGGTTGTTGGATTTTGTGACTTAAATCATCAGCATCCGGAGGCCGGACATAAGTCCCTTGAAAATTGGCCCTGAAAGCGTCCTTGAGTTCCTGCCAACTCCCAATTGAATTTTCGGGGAGGCTTTTCAACCGGTGTCGAGCTAGTCCCTTCATTTTGAGGGGAAGGTATTTGATGGCATGGAGGTCATCCCCACGAGCCATGTGTATATGCAGGATAAAGTCCTCGATCCAGACCCCTGGGTCTGTCGTTCCGTCGTATGCCTCTATGTTCACAAGTTTAAAGCCGTGTGGAAATTCATGATCCAGTACCTCTTCGGTAAAGCACAGGGGGTGAACAGCCCCTCTGTATCTGGACATGTTGTGGCATGTCGTCGGCTATTGTTGTGTCCGGTGTTTATTCCGAACTGGTATTTGATTGGCATAATCGTTTTGATGACCATAGTCCCTCGCCGGGGTGTGTCCTCTAGACCCGTAGATCGACCTAGCTGCGCCAGCTTTCTTATCCAGGTGCTGTTATAGATCGTGCGCAGCATCGGTAGCCGCTTTGTTGTGGTTGTGGAACGGTATGTGGGGCCTCCTGGTCGTATTAGACTTTGGTGGAACGGCCTCATCATCGAATTCTGACAGTAGCTTGCGTTTTGGGTAGCTCTTTGTATGGCGATCGTCGCCAAATCTTTCTTCAGTGTCCAGCACTTTATTCCATCCGCGGTTGAGCGTTTCCTGTGCGGCTTTGAGCCGTTGCTTCTGCTTCTTCAGACTTCTCGCTGTGGCAATAAGCTTTCTGTTGAGGTTATCTCGTTCCACGCGTTCTTCTGGAATGATGAATGCATCATCGTCCCGACTGTCTTCTTTCCTGGGTCGGTTTGATGAACGCGTCCCTCTGGATCATTATCCTCGGGCGTCTACTCCGAACTGTGTTCGGCGTGACCTGGTTCGTCCTGCTCCATTGCTGGTTCTGTATGGTCATTGTTGCCTTCGGGGTTGACCGAAGTATCGATCCTTCTGGCGCTCTTGCTGATATTTTTACTGTTGCTGGACTTGGAACGGCGTCTGCGCTGTCGCTTTGGCTTTTGCCCGGGGGTTTTATCTTCCGGATTGTCACCGCCGTCCTCCTTGGGCGTATCCACCATGTATATGTCGTGTGACGAGGCGGGAGTCTAGTACCCCATAGATTCTGAATCTTCTCCTGCATCGTCGTCCATATCGTCGATGCCTTCGGAGTCGAAGTCAAGCACGTTGGTTAAATCATCAACCGTGGCTATGAAGTGGGTGGTGGGTGGGTAACGAATTTCTTCGTCGCCTCCCTCCCACTCGAGCCGGACATAGTTCGGCCTAGAATTTTCTGTCAAAGAAAGAGTTTTTAACGAATTCATCATGTCGCCGAAGGGCGAGTGCTGGAAGATATCCGCAACGGTGAATTCCATTATCGGAGTCCAACCAGGCTCGAAGGGCTCGGGAGCGCGTGGACAGCAACCAACATCCAGATGCAAATCCGGGGGTCCGAAGTCAAAGGCCACCACAGAGGTGAGTGCCGGTGTCAAAACCGGCGGATCTCGGGTAGGGGATCCCGATCTGTGCGTCATGGCTAATGGTAATAGGAAGCAAGGGACACAGATGTTTACCCAGGTTCGGGCCCTCTTGATGGAGGTAAAACCCTACTTCCTGCTTGATTAATATTGAAGATATGGGTAGTACAAGAGTAGATCTACCACGAGATCATAGAGGCTAAACCCTAGAAGCTAGCCTATGATGGTATGATTGTAATTGTGATCGGCCTTATAAGGACCAACCTCTCCGGTTTATATAGACACCGGAGAGGGCTAGGGTTTACATGGATTTGGTTACAAGGAAGGAAACACAATATCCGGATCGCCAAGCTTGCCTTCCACGCAAAGGAGAGTCCCATCCGGACACTGGCCGAAGTCTTGAGTCTTGTATCTTCACGCTTCAATAGTCCGGACGTTGTACACAGTCCGGCTGTCTGCATACCCTCTAATCCAGGACACCCTCAGTAGCCCCTAAACGAGGCTTCGATGACGATGAGTCCGGCGCGCTATATTGTCTTCGGCATTGCAAGGCGGGTTCCTTCTCCGAATACTCCAAAGTGGTTATCGAACACGTAGACCGTGTCCGGATCTGCAAGATGATCTGCACATAGCATAAATCTAATCCGCTGGCAATCTTCGTGTGTCATGCCCATGCATCGTGGCCTGGTCCAACGCGAACCGGCGTTTCTTACCCCACCTCGACTCGTGTTACGAGGCGGTTTTATTGGCACGTCCCGTCGAGGCAGAGATTGTGTTCCTCTTATTACGGGATTTTCCATTAATATGGGCGTGCGTGACCCCACGACGGCCGTTGGTATAACTCCGTTTGTTTTTAGATAAGCCTCAAACGGTCACACCGAGGACTCTTGATATTCACCCTCTTTATAAAGGGGTCGAGGCCTATGCCCCTTTTCCACCTTCCTTCTGCCTTCTCGCACCTCGAGTTCTAACACCCGAAACCTAAGCTCCTACACCCCAGATCCTCCAATATGTCCGGATCTGACCCTCAAGGCCGATGGGTGGCCTCCTCGATTCAAAAGGAAGACATTGCGAAGCTTAGGGAGGTCGGATACCTGACCGCCGACATCCAGCACAGGCTTCCTGCTCCAGGGCAGGTCATCCCTACACCGGAGCCCAATGAGTGGGTCGTGTTTTATCCCTCACTTCCTCCGTGGCTTGGGCTTTACCCTCGATCCCTTTGTTAGGGGGCTCATGTTCTACTATGGGTTGGATTTTCATGATCTGGCTCCAGACGCTATCCTCCATATCTCGTCGTTCATTATCGTGTGCGAGGCTTTCCTCCACGTCACCCCACACTTCGGCTTATGGCTCAAGACCTTCAATGTGAAGCCAAAGATGATCGAGGGGAGACATGTGGAGTGCGGAGGTGCCATAATAAGCAAGGACGCCGACGCCCCATGGCCAGAGGGTTCTTTCCCAGAAGTATCCGACGTATGGCAGCGGAGGTGGTTTTGTGTCACGGCCCCCAGGGGCACAAAGTGGGTAGCCGCCCCCGAGTTCCACTCGGGCCCTCCGTCATAGTTGGCGTCCTGGACAGACGTAGGACGGAACTGGAGGCCTGCTGGTGATGTACCAGTACTGCAGAATCGCATCCGGGAGCTTCTTGAGAGGGACATTAACCTCGTCAGCATAATGCAAGTGATGTTAATCTGACGAATGTTTCCGTGCCAATGCCGGCCTCTGCGGATGTGGGAGTTCAACCCGGAGGGTCCGCGGACTGTCAAGCACTTCTTCGGCTTGAAGCTCGAAGGGATGTACAAATTATTCTTCGGACAGAAAGTAGAATGTCCGGACACCACCGAGGATGCGGGCCTAAGCTGCAATCTCCTAGATACCCAAGTAAGTAGCCTTGATACCGGACACCTTGTTTTTGTATTTGTCATAATTGTTTATTCTGAAAATCATCCGTGGCCAGGAATGTCTCAACAAGGCGGAGAGAATCAGGTGTCCGGCGCCACTTCCCGAAGGTTCGCCTGGTCCCACCATGGCCAAGATGCTTGACCGGGTACTCAGCAGAATACCCTCAGGGAAGGATAAGGAGAAGAACGAAGAAACCGAACTCCACATGCTACGCACCCAAACCATGGGAATTGTTACCTCCCCTAGGGAGGATAGTTGGGAAGGGGAGGCTAAGGCCTCCTCCCTGTGCGGGAAGAAGAGGGCCGCCTCCGAAGACCTGGAGATGGAGATGCCCGAGCAAGGGAAGAAGGTATCACCAAGGGGCTCTGCCGCGACGGGCATCCTCACCGCATTATGCCCGCTAACGGGCCAGCCCTCCAACGAGCTGTAAGTCAATCGTTAATTCGAAGGTACTGTATCTCTCCTAGATCAATAACCAGGTTCCGTATTTTGTAGTCCGACTAGCAGCTCTTCTCGACAAAGTTTGTCTTCGGGGGATCTTCCTCCGGAGATGATGGAGAGCGAGACCCCACCCACCTCTCCGACTCATGAAGCGGGCGACACCAAGGTGTCGTCACGGAGGAGTCCGGATCTGCCGAAGCCAAAAGCCAATGCGTCAGCCGCCCTGAGCCCGGAGCGTTTGGCTCCCACGAGGGGCGATGGGGAGGGTCCGGACAGTTTAATGTCCGGCCATACGTACTGACAGACCTACTGGAGCGAGTTGCGCCCTCGGAGGACCACCTCTCATTAATGAGCGCGGTGCTCAAGAAGATTTCATTCGCTACGAGCGGTTTGAATGAAGCATTCACAAGCATGCTCAGAGGCTTTGAGGTATGTAATGAAGAATACACTATTTCTTTGGCTGTGAGGCACGCGCTAGGTGTGCTCCATATAGATAGTAGCCCCTGAGACTCTGGTTGCCCGCCCTAGGCGGCAAACGGGGGATCATAAACCAATGATTGCTTTTAAATACGTGCAGGTAACTGTTGTTCCGGCCGCCGACCAGTCCGTTGAAGTTGCCAAACTAACGAGGAAAATTGGATCGATTGATGCCGATATCACGCTAGTGAATGAGCGGCTGGACAAATCACAAGGTATGTGTCCTGCCTTCCTTTGTATAGGAAAATATGAAGGTGGCATGATATTAATGTAATATGTTTGGACTGCAGATGGTGCTGCTGCCGTGGAGGCCCTGAGGGCGGAACTTGCTCGAGCCAAGGAACAAGCTCGGGTGAGCAATGCGGCTTCCCTAAAGGCAGCCGAGGAATTGAGGGCCGAACAGGCTGCTCGTCACCGACGAGAGGAAAAGATAGCCGAAATGGCTGTTGAGTTAAAAAATGCCGCTGACCGGTATGAGCTCCTTAAAAAGGAGCATGAGTATAATTCAGCCGACCTGAACAAGGCACTTAATGCCACCAAGGAAATATGGACCGAGCTCAGGCGTGCGCGGGAGGAGCTTCAACAGGCCGGTAAAATCGCGGCTGGGGGCTCCTATTTGCTGCGGACGAAGTTTTTCGATCCGAAGTACGCTCCCCTGGATGGACGCTGGAGTCCTGCGGACGCATATGCGGATTTGGCGAAGAGTATGGCTGATGCTGCCGAGTTCTTCAAAGATCAAGGTGATAAGGAAGTGGAGAAGCTTTTCTAGTCGCAATTCAATGCTCCCACTCGCCCGCTGCCGTTGAGTGACAAGATGGCTGTTGTAGCGGAGCTTCACAGACTGTCCGGGCTTGCAATGCGGTCTGTAATAGACCATCTTTGGCCGAAGGGGCCTAAGCCGGACAGTTACTTTGGCTTGGTGCAACAATTCCTTGGGGCCATGCCCTGGATCGATGCCATGAGAAGGTCGGCGTGCATAGAAGGTGCACGGATGGCTCTTGCCCGCGTTAAAGCCTATTGGAAGGATATGGATGCCACCATTATAGCGTCCCAGGATCCGGTGGGGGGCCAATATCCGGCCGAGCACTACTTGGCGCAGGTCACAGAGGGTGCCTGCCTAATAGAGGCGCAGTGCTCGAAGAGTGTCTTGTTCGAGTGATGAATCGAATCATTGTAAAAACAATGTTTATTTTGATTATAAGGCTATATTTATACTGTTTGCCTGAAAATATGATTATATATATATATATATATATATATATATATATATATATATACAGACGGTCTATTCTGATAATATTAGCAGAATAACTATTCTGCACACCACTTCCGCACTGCACGCTGAACGTAAGTGCATGTCATTCTTTGAACCAAGTGTGCTGCAGTACTCACACGAGTGAACTTCTCGCCGAAAAAACTGCACGAGTTATTTTTTCGGTACTGTTTTCGTTCTAATTTTTTAACCGTTTATCGGAATGAGGCGTGTAATATACCGTTGAAAAGCTATGGATTAGGCGCAACTTCGACGTGTTGAACACTTTTCGAGATTCCACAGAGTTTAAGAGCAGTTTTGAAAATGGTGCGGCCCATGACAAGTGGTAGCGGGCGTTTTTTCGCGATTTCTTGTAAACCACTCGTCGGAATGAAGCAAACGATACGCCGTTGGATAGATATCGTTGAGGCACACCTTTTTCATATATAATTTTTTCTCCAATTCCTTACGGTTTAAGAGCAGTTTCAAATTTACTAAATTGCGGAATTCTGTTTTTTTAAAAAATTCAAATTTTCGGTACTGTTTTTGCTCCAGTTTTTTAACTGTTTATCGGAATGGGGCGTGTAATACACCATTGAAAAGCTATGGATGAGGCGCAACTTTCATATGTTGAAATGTTTTTACGATTCCTTACGGTTTTAATTTAATTTTGAAAATTGTGCGGCTGACGACGAGAGGCAGTGGCCGTTTTTCGTGATTTTTTTACAAACCATTGGTCGAAATGATTCAAATTATACGCCGTTGGAAAGATATCAATGAGGCGCAACTTTTTTGTGTAGAACACAGTCTCTAATTATTTATGGTTTAAGAGAAATTTCAAATTTACCGAAATGCGCACACTGTTTTTTCACGACCCAAAATCGTCGTATGTACTGCATCAGACAGAAAACCGCACTGCTTTCTGACCAAAAAACGCATTGCATCAGACCGACAAGTGCATTGCATGATTTCTTTTTTATGTGACGTAAATTTTCCCATACGAGTTTTTGTTTTTGTTGTCTTTTTTTCAACTTTGTGTGATGAACGAGAGTGGACCGCAAAGACAAGGGCAAGTGAGCCGCGACATATATCAAAGTGAACCGCATTACCATCTTGTTGTTTCGCTATTTTTTTTGCATTTTCATGTCGGGGGTAAGTGAACAGCATCACTCTCAAAAGTGAACCACATCTGAGGACCAAACACATTGCAAAACGAACCACACATATTTTTTTGTTTTAGAAATTCTTCCGCACTGCGAGGACGAGGCGAGTGAACCACATTGTTTTTTGCTTGGTTTCTTCCACCGTGTGTACCCTGAAATTTAACCTTGTGTTGTGGTTTCACACGGTCACCCCTCAATTTGTTTAAGCGCATGCAGACTACATGATCAAGGTTAGTGTACTACATGATCAAGGTTAGTGTGCTGCATCATGTGTTTCCTCGTTTTCTAAAAAAGTAAGAAGAATTTGCAAAGTGAATTTGCATCCAAGTCAACCATAACTTTTTTTAAGTTAAGGAAACATAGGAAAACGAACAGTAGCACATGGCGAATTGAATAGCCAGTGAGCTCCAAGTGAACGGCATGCCCACACCGTCGGGACTGTACGCACAACACACAGCTAGCCATGGTGCTCTTTTAGCAACTGCAGATTCAACATGAAACAAGGCAGCACTGCATCGAAGATAAAGACTGCAATTTTTGTGCCCGATGAAATCTGAAAAAGCCACATTATTGCACAGCAAACTGCAGCCATTCGCCGTGCTGTACTACGCCACCAAGCCCGTGCTGCTCCAAGGACGGACGAGGGGATGTGGAAGAAGTGGGGGGATTTAATCGAACTACACCACTGCATCTATAAAAAACCTTGCATTAGTAATCACCGGACTGCACTAGGAAATCTTCTGGGCTGAATACACAAAAAATGACAGCAAAAATCCAAAAGCATTTTTTTCTTAACTAAAAGCGACGCCTACTGCTCTTCCATGGGGCGTTGGTGCAGCCGTCGACTCCCCTCGCACGCATCTGGGGAATGCGCCGGAAGACTGCACTGCATCTCCACGCACCGCACACTGCAGCGCACACTGCACTGCACGCTTCTTCATCGGCGCTCGGGGAGGGGGCAGGGGGGTGTGGGCCTTGGTGTTGGAGCTCGTCGCCGGCGACGTGGAGGTCGCCGCACGATCCGAGGTGAGGATAAGGGGATCTGGCTGGATCCCGTGGCTATAGGCGCGGGGGGTCCGACGGTCGCCACTCGCCGGCGTCCACGGCCACGGGAGGCGCTTGCGAGCAGGAGGCCTGAGGTGGAGGTTGTCGGAAACCAACTACCGTAGACGCCCAGATCCGGCAAACCTTGTGCCCTTCTATGGAGGAGAGCCGTGGGAATCCGGCGAGATGCGGGGCACCCCACACCCAAACCTGCGAGGAAGATGGTCGGCCGGGAAGAGGACCACTGCGGGAGGCTTGGAAGCAGTGTATCTCGCGCGAATCTGGCAACTCCTAGGACTTGGATCCGGCGTTGGGGTGTGGAGGCATTTGGTTGTGGGAGACAGGGGAGGAAGGAAGAAGAAGGTGTGGCATCGGGGTAGAGCATGGGGGCGGCCGGCAGATAGCGGTGTGGCACCGGCGAGGAGAGCTTGGGAGGCAGCAATGGTTGGAGGGGGGCGGCATGGTCTGGTATCCCGATGGTCGGGAGGTCGTCCCCGTGGTCGCCGGCCAGATCCCC
>NC_057801.1:74364066-74371653 GCF_018294505.1 Triticum aestivum | reverse complement strand
GGAAGGAGGTCGGGCACGGCGCTAGGAGGGAGGTGACTGGCTGGGGTCGTGGGGAGATAAGGTGGGGTGTGGGTGTTTTTTTTGTCCGATGCAGTAAAGTTTTTTTGTTCGCGGGGTTAGTTCCTAGCTACGGGTCAGCTCGACGTTGTTAGCAGAATAAGGTGGCTGTTAGCAGAATAAGACTCTTAGGGGTGTTATCATAATAGACCCACCCTATATATATATATATATATATATATATATATATATATATATATATATATATATAATCCGAAAGTTAGCAGTCGTTGGCTTCAACCCCCACGCATACAATGCGGGGGTGTTCGTGAAAATATGCTTAATCACACTTGATCCAACATCTTGGTCCATTAAGGAGGTGATCGCACGTCGAACTAGGCAACCGGGCTATATAGCTGTTACACTTTCGCTTAGCCACGGGATTCTAATGTTGGGGCTACTATGTAGCCCTGGTACCTTCGCGTGCATCCGAATACAGACGCGTATGTACATGGCCGGGAAATGGCCCTTCGTTAATGTGGAGGAATCCTAAAGATTCCGGTGAGTCTTCGAGTGGTTGATCAGTCTCTCGCCGTATCATGACAGTCAGTTTTCGGCTTTCTCTACTGAGGTGCTCATCCGGAATAACCAGGGCACAATCGCAGTAGTTCTCCTTTGGCCACCCTAGCCAATAATAAAGGAATGTAGGGCGGCAAACCCAGGAGCCGGGCTAACCCAACATTTGACCAAAGACATGATTCGGAGCTGATGCATATAAGGCCAAACTCGTGACGCCGAACACTCCCGAAGGTATTCGGACTTTATAACAGATGATAGGCTCAAGAATGCACATTCATTATAAACCCTGTGTTTCCAGGTATGTGCATTAATCTGTCGTGGCAAAATGCCAAATACGGCAGTATCCTCTGTGGGTATGGAACCCATGGGATGGTTAAGCAACAAGAGGCAATAGAAAAGGTTTACACAGGGGCTTAATCTAAAAAGAAACCTGTTGAACGGGGCCCTGTTGCACGTCTGCACCTTTGTCTCCGTTGTGCCGTATCCTGGAAGGGTATCGCGCGAACGTTGTCTGTGGAAAAAGAAAACTCATAGGAGAGTACAACGTAAGTATGCGATGGATAGTAAGAGTGTAAGATGTTGGCCTGCCAATAAGGTTGAGCCGAGTGTGGGGATTTATTAAGTGTTTATAGCCCCTGGTATCCGCTATGGGATTGTATATACGGTACCATGGTTCGATTTTATCTTGGCTACCAGACTCGTCCAACTGTGTGTGTGGTCTTAACGACCAGTCATGTTTTTTTGGTATTGGAGGCCGCTTATAGTCCGGCCGCTAGGGCCGTCGCGTGTTCCTCTGCGCGTGAAGAGCACTCTGTTATTCCGCTGACGGTGATGACGCCACGTGGACCGGGCATCTTGAGTGTAAGGTAGTCATAGTGCGGCAATGCGTTGAAGCGCGCGAAGGCCATTCTTCCAAGCAATGCGTGATAGTCGCTTTGGAAGGGTGCAATGATGAAGAGTTGTTCTTCGCTTTTGGAGTTGCTTGGAGAGCCGAATGTTACCTCCAGTATGACGGATCCCCGGCTGTAGGCTTCAAAGCCTAGTATTACCCCTTCAAAGGTGGTTTTGCTTTGACTAATTTTGGATGGGTCTATCCCCATCCTACGGACGGTGTCCTCATATATTAGATTGAGACCGCTGCCGCCGTCCATGAGGACGTGGATGAGATGGTATCCGTCAATTATTGGGTCAGGCACCAAGGCCTCTGATCCTTCGCGCCGAATACTAGTTCGGCCGTCCAAGCGGTCGAAGGTAATTGGATAAGACATCCAATAGTTAGGTGTAGGTACGATGGGCTCTATATCGCGCGTATCTTTATGCGTGCGTTCGTGCCTTCTCATGGATGTACGAGTCGCGTGGATCATGTTCAGTGGTTTAACCTCTGGCGGGAATTTTTCCTGCCCCCCAGTGTTCGGCTGGCGAGGTTCATCCTCGTCTTCACTTGGTGTTTCCCTTCCCTTGTGTTCGGCATTTAATTTGCCGGCCTATTTGAAGACCCGGCACTCTCTGTGCGTGTGGTTCGCAGGTTTGTCAGGGGTGCCATGAATTTGGCACAGTCTGTCCAGGACTCTGTTCAGATCGGACGGTCCCTCTTTGCTTCCTTTAGATGGCTTCTTTTGCTGATCAGGTTGAGAGCCCCTGAATCCGGCTTTAACCGTTGTGTTGTCCGGGCTCTCTTCCTTGTTTTGGCGTTTATTTTTATTACGCCATAGCTTCCCATTGCCATCCCTTATTTCGGATGTGCTGGAGTCGCTGGTGCCTTTACGGGCTAGCCAGCTATCTTCGCCCGCGCAAAGGCGGGTCATAAGGCTTGTTAGGGCTGCCATTGTCCTTGGCTTTTCTTGGCCGAGGTGTCTGGCGAGCCACTCATCACGGATGCTGTGTTTGAATGCCGCTAAGGCTTCGGCATCCGGACAATCGACAATTTGATTCTTCTTAGTGAGAAATCTGTTCCAAAGCTTGCAGGCAGACTCTCCGGGTTGTTGGATTATGTGACTTAAATCGTCAGCATCCGAAGGCCGGACATAAGTCCCTTAAAAATTGGCCCTGAAAGCATCCTCGAGTTCCTCCCAACTCCCAATTGAATTTTCGGGGAGGCTTTTCAACCATTGTCGAGCTGGTCCCTTCAGTTTGAGGGGAAGGTATTTGATGGCGTGGAGGTCATCCCCACGAGCCATGTGTATATGCAGGATAAAGTCCTCGATCCAGACCCCTGGGTCTGTCGTTCCGTTGCATGCCTCTATGTTCACAGGTTTAAAGCCCTGTGGAAATTCATGATCTAGTACCTCTTCGGTAAAGCACAGGGGGTGAGCAGCCCCTCTGTATCTGGACGTGCTGTGGCATGTCGTCGGCTGTTGTTGTGTCCGGTGTTTATTCCGAACTGGTATTTGATTGGCATAATCGTTTTGATGATCATAGTCCCTCGCCGGGGTGTGTCCTCTCGACCCGTAGATGGACCTAGCTGCGCTAGCTTTCCTATCCAGGTGCTGTTGTAGATCATGCGCGGCGTCGGTAGCCGCTTTGTTGCGGTTGTGGAGCGGTACGTGGGGCCTCCTGGTCGTATTAGTCTTTGGTGGAACGGCCTCGTCGTCGAATTCTGGCAGTAGCTTGCGTTTTGGGTAGCTCTTTGTATGGCGATCGTCGCCAAATCTTTCTTCAGTGTCCAGCACTTTATTCCATCTGTGGTTGAGCGTTTCCTGTGCGGCTTTGAGCCATTGCTTCTGCTTCTTCAGACTTCTCGTTGTGGCCATAAGCTTTCTGTGGAGGTTATCTCGTTCCACGTGTTCTTCCGGAATGATGAATGCATCATCGTCCGGGCTGTCTTCTTGTCCTGGGTCGGTTTGATGAACCCGTCCCTCTGGATCATTGTTCTCGGGCGTCTGCTCCGAACTGTGTTTGGCATGACCTAGTTCGTCCTGCTCCATCGCTGGTTCTGTATGGTCGTTGTTGCCTTTGGGGTTGACCGGAGTATCGATCCTTCTGGCGCTCTTACTGATATTTTTACTGTTGCTGGACTTGGAACGACGTCTGCAATGTCGCTTTGGCTTTTGCCCGGGGGTTTTATCTTCCGGATTGTCACCGCCGTCCTCCTTGGGCGCATCCACCATGTATATGTCGTGTGACGAGGCGGGAGTCCGGTACCCCATAGATTCTGAATCTTCTCCTGCATCGTCGTCCATACCGTCGATGCCTTCAGAGTCGAAGTCAAGCACGTCGGTTAAATGATCAACCGTGGCTATGAAGTGGGTGGTGGGTGGGTAGCGAATTTCTTCGTCGCCTCCCTCCACTCGAGCCGGACATAGTTCAGCCCGGAATTTTCTGTCAAAGAAAGAGTTTTTAACAAATTCAGCATGTCACCGAAGGGCGAGTGCTGGAAGATATCCGCAGCTGTGAATTCCATTACCAGAGCGCAACCAGGCTCGGTGGGCTCGGGAGCGCGTGGACAGGAACCAACATCCAGATGCGAATCCGGGGGTCCAAAGTCATAGGCCACCACAGAGGTGAGACCTGTGTTTGGCTCCATCGCCGATGAGTGTGCGGCATGCAAGGCGAGGTCCACCCCTCCGTCCTTAGGCAACACAACTTGCTCCGGGTTTAGATCCTGAGCTTTGTCCGGCAACACGTTTAAGCCGTGCTCGTCGTGACTGTTCAATGATCATGGCGCAGGCCCAAATCCGTCGAAGATCAAGTCTCCGTGAATATCAGCTGTGCAGTTCAAGTTTCCGAACCTAACCTGGTGGCCGGGGGCATAGCCATCGATCTGCTCCAGATGGCCAAGCGAATTGGCCCGCAATGCGAAGCCGCCGAACACGAAGATCTGTTCGGGGAGAAAAGTCTCCCCCTGGACCGTGTTGTGGACGATTGAAGGCGCCATCAAGCCCTGCGGTGACGACACAGAGGAACTCTCAATGAAAGCACCAATGTCGGTGTCAAAATCGGCGGATCTCGGGTAGGGGGTCCTGATCTGTGCGTCAAGGCTGATGGTAATAGGAAGCAAGGGACACAGATGTTTACCCAGGTTCGAGCCCTCTCGATGGAGGTAAAACCCTACTTCCTGCTTGATTGATATTGAAGATATGGGTAGTACAAGAGTAGATCTACCACGAGATCGTAGAGGCTAAAACCCTAGAAGCTAGCCTATGATGGTATGATTGTAATTGTGATCGGCCTTCTAAGGACCAACCTCTCTGGTTTATATAGACACCGGAGAGGGCTAGGGTTTACATGGAGTTGGTTACAAGGAAGGAAACACAATATTCGGATCGCCAAGCTTGCCTTCCATGCAAAGGAGAGTCCCATCCGGACACAGGCCAAAGTCTTGAGTCTTGTATCTTCATGCTTCAATAGTACGGACGTTGTACACAGTCCGGCTGTCTGGATACCCCTTAATCCAGGACTCCCTCAGCCCTTAACCTGCAATTCAATTGTGCGTGCAATGATGAATCACTCCTGCCTGCTATCTGTACATTTTGGCATCATCATACATGGCATAACCTAATACATGTGCATTCCATTCTAGAATCTGGAATATGCAATGTTTATGTTAGTTCAGATGTTGCACATGATGTTTAAATGCCCCTTAAATCTGGTCAGTCAAGTGATGGTCTTTAAGCCTCCTTCTTTGCTTCTTTTCTTGATATGTAAGATTTGCTCACACATCTATTCAATTGCTTGTTTGCATCAGCCAACCATACTAGGATTGTTTGCTTTGATTACTTGATGTTCTTGACCTAACACTATGACAGAGCTTGTCAACGATTTAAACACTAAGGACTGTTGTAGTGGGGCCTTGTCTAACTCATAGGTGACATAAAGGTTTGGCTGTACACTGAAGTAGGCTCTCCAAGAGTACCTGGAGATCCAGTTCGAAGGTATGCCTAGTTTTTACATAGTGCAGACATAGTAAATGCTCATTTCATTGTCTGAAGTGCAAGAGATGCGGCATGTTTCATTATGTGGTGTTGTTTTGTTATAATCTCATCCTTTTTTGTTCACAGACTGGAAAGTATGCATATTTATGTTCCAAGGAGACGAGTAACTAGTTTGTGTCACCTTGAAGAGGGGGTGCAATGAAGATAAGATTGAGGATTTCCAAGTACAAGATGTTAGGAAGGAGCCTTGCAAGAGAAGTAGGAGCTGCGCTGAGCCTCTTCAACCTGCTAAGGTAAGTCACTATATGCAACTCAACAGTTCAATTCCTTGTTTGTTTTAGGCATAGTTAATTTGCTCTTTTCAATTGCTTTATTTGTCCTCAGTTAATGAGATGCCCAAAGAATCATTCCTGATGTTGGGTACTTGTATAACTATTAGTTGACATAATTAAAGGCCTTACCATTTAATTACTCTGCCGAAGTGTGCCTGAAGCTTTGAAGTCTATTAACCAACTATTATTGCATGAGGCTCACAATCTAGTTTATACTACGCTAATGATTGCATAGTTTTGCCTGCTGTAGTATGTTTGTATGAAACCCTCTGCTGTTCATTATGCTCCCTAAGACTTTAATTGAGATACAGAATGGCCAACTGCTTGCTTACTTATATGCAACATGTTGTCTAAATTTGTAACTTGTCTGTGTTTTCGATTGGGACCCAACATCATGGTCCTCTGGTGAGCTAAGAGGGATTTCTGTATGCAGGCTGCACGGACTATCTTTTTTATAATTTTTATAATATCACCTGCTTATGCTTCATGACGTGTAACATTATTGTTAGTCCTGTTTTGCCATGTAGTACAAAATAGTGTCTTCCTCGCTTCACTGTTGTAACTATATTTTTGCCCTAGTCATGTGTACTTACAGAAACATTTCAGGATGAAGTGACATCAACACAAAGGTCTGCGAGCAGTGTGGCATGGCCGTTACCGAATGATTATGGATTGGAATTGGAATGTGCTGATGTTCTCGAGCATCAACTAGAGGTGGCAAGACAACGTGTACATGATTGTCAACGTATAATCAACAAGTTGAGACTGGACTTGCAGGTATTAGATGCAGGAGTCAAAAAAATGAAACAAGACACTGAGGTAACCACAAAGGAATTGGAGATTTTGCAGACTGAAATTTGTGCTATCTGAATCCGGCCAATCCTATTTTCTGAAGAGATTATAGTTCAAATGGAGTTAAGTTGATGCGCGTCCATGATGTATGAGCTGTATTTGCCCAGTGTATGTGTCACATCCTAGTTAGCCATGCATTAGAGTGTTGCATCATGTTTACTTTTTCATCAGAAACTTGAAATGGGGATGACAGAACCCCCAGTCCCCTCTGAAACCAACTAGGGTTTACTAAAAACTTTTTCAATGAACCTGAAATGCCCTTCTAAAATGCCCATCATTTTTGTCTTGGTTCAGAACCCCTGCCAAAAGTGGTGCACATTTTCCTAGGCCATCTTAGGGTTTTTGAATTAATTCATAAATATTTGAATTTGGGCATTTAAAATTATATAAAATATTTAAATGCTCAAATACCTCCAAACTAAAATGTTTCATGTTGGAAATAATCCAACTATGGACCAGGAGTAATTTGGTGATTTTTGAAGTTGCCTAGGTATTTTATTAAATTCAACAAAGTTGCAGATATATTAAAAAAAGAAACAGAAACAGAAAAAAAGGGGAAAACTTACCTGGCGCCACCGCAGGCCCACCAGCCAGCCCACCTGGCCGGCCCAGCCCGGCCACCGCTCCAGCGAGCTGCTTGGCTCGCCAGGCAGGCAGCCAAGGTGCTCGGCGGCAGCACCGCAGCTCGCCACGCAGCTGCTCGCCGCCTCGCCGCCTCCCTCGCCCGGCTAACGCCGTGGATCGGCCTCCCTCTCTCCCCCAAACCCCCCCAGACACCCCCTCTCTCTCCAGCTCCTCCCCCTCGCACGCCCCAGCCATGGCCGACGCCATCGCCGCCACCCCCTCGCCGTAGCCACGCCCTCCGTCCACCCCACGCCGTGCCACCGTGTCCAGGAGCTCCGCCGCTGTCCACTTCATCGAGCAGCCGAGCCCCGAGCGCTCGCAACGCCCGAGTC
>NC_057801.1:74354103-74361021 GCF_018294505.1 Triticum aestivum | reverse complement strand
GGGAAATGTCTCCTAGTGTTACCGCTGAGCCATGGTAGCTTGCTACTGCTCTGGAACACTTAGGCTGGCCGGCATGTGTCCTTCTTCGTTCCTGTGTCTGTCCCTTCGGGGAAATGTCACGCTTTGAGTACCGGAGTCCTGTTAGCCCGCTACAGCCCGGTTTACCGGAGTCCTGCTAGCCCAGTGCTACAGCCCGGACCCACCTGCTGATGACCGACACGTTCGAAGCTGGGTCATGGATGCCTGTCCCTGTAAGTCTGTGCCACTTTGGGTTTACGACTAGTCATGTCAGCCCGGGCTCTTTATCATATGGATGCTAGCGACACTATCATATACGTGAGCCAAAAGGCGCAAACGGTCCCGGGCAAAGGTAAGGCGACACCCGTGGGGATACCGTGCGTGAGGCCGCAAAGTGATATGAGGTGTTACCGGCTAGATCGATGTGACATCGAGTCGGGGTCCTGACAGCGTTGGTATCAGAGCTGGACTGCCTGTAGGTTCTCCAAGCCAAACTGGTCGATGTTGAGTCTAGAAATTCTTTAGTTATATGTAGGGGAATTGTTTGTGGGTTGGAACGTAAGGCTCTTTTACTTCTTTACCTTATGACATTCTGATCTGAGTCAGTCCATTCTTCTACCGGGGGATAAGGAATTAGGATCTGTTCTCTCTATCAGGATCACGTGTTACTGATCAGTAGTACCTTATAAGTTTGATGGATACAAGCCTAGTTCAGTTCTACTACCATATTATGTTGCTAGAATGGATTCAGAACTTTGATATGATGATGTTGAGTGTGTATGAAATCCTTTGTCAAATGTCTCAAAATCCTTCTTGAGCATTTACAGCTGTTATGCTGCCGAAATTTCGCTAGAATTCTAATGCCCTTGCATTATGATTGTGCTTTCAGATGGCCACTCGCGACCTCAATCAAGTGGTTCGCCTGACTCGATGCCTAGATGTACCCGGCCATACTGCCAAGTTGGTCAGGGTAATGGCTGAGGCTGGATACCGTTGGTATCCTGAGTACACGGTCGAAGAGCAATTCCGAGACTTTAATCAGAGCCAGTATCTCTGCACTGTCAGGATATTTCCATCTTATCCTGGATCCACCGAGCCTCTTCACTGCTCTTATGGACTCGGGGTTACCATTGAGATGGCTGTGCAGGACGCCGCCTACTCTATGATGACCATTATGCGAGTCAGATCTGGTCTATTTCGGGACTCTGATTTCCGGTATATGCCAGGATCACTTCCGGGAGCACAAGGGTATCTCCAGGATATTTATGCTGACCCCACCCAGGAGGATTCACGGACTCGCACCATTGCTGAGATGCTCGAGGATAAGGACCGTGAAAATCGGGCCTTGAGGTTAGAGCTCTTCAATACCCGTGCTGACCACTGGGCCACTTTGACTCGGTTCGCACCGGCGGTGCAAGCTGGATTCTCAGATATGCGCGATCTCTATCCTGTGAGATCTGCTCTGCCAGACGTGATGGTTTGGCGTGATGTAGGAGGCATCACCCCACCTCGCGGGCCCCGCAGGCCACCGTCTGTTGGTCCAAGGCCTCATTCTAGCCCCTATGGTCCACAAGCTCCGCGAGATCGTCTGTTTCCGGATGATCATGTTGAGCTTCCAGGCTATGGAGGTGACTTCTACGAGGACTACTACGGATCGGTCTGAGTTAGTGGTAGTATCACTAGTTCGCACTAGCTGTGTCGTCTATCGTCCCGCGTGACTCGTGGGATATGACCTAGTTTGTACTCCTTCCGGAGGTGTAGAAAAATAATGTATAGGAGCTTGGAATGCCTCCGATGAGATGTAATCCTCTTTCACCGTAATAGTACTTGTTTGGTCTTGTACTAAACCCTGTATGGTGTGTATGACGATGGAATAAAGAAGCAGTTTCTGTATCTACCATGTCATATGGATGGTCATCTTGCATTTCGAGTTATTCCTTACATTTTTACCCTATGTCGGAATTTTATCATCCTGACTAAAACATTGTCTTGTTTACCTAGGATGGTCAACACGCGCGCTAACCCTGCTTCTCAAGAGCAGGCCGAAGGCAGTGAAGCCAGGGATGCAAATCTGCCTCATCCTCCTTCACTAGCCGAGGTTATGATGGAAGCTGAGAGAAACAAGCGGGAGACCAACCGTTTGTTGGAGCGTATTGAACAGAACACAGCACACCATCAGAGGACTAACGTGGTGTCACTCAGTGATTTCATCAAATTACATCCACCCACGTTCCACCACTCTGTCGAGCCTCTCGACGCTGATGACTGGCTTCGCAGTATCTCTCATAAACTGCGTTTCGCGCTGGTAGCGGAGGCTGACAAGGTCACCTTTGCTGCATATCATCTTGAAGGCCCCGCCAGTTTATGGTGGGAGAATTATGGAGCTATGCGCCCAGCGGGCCATGTCACTACTTGGGCTGAATTCAGCGAGGCTTTCCGTGAACATCACATTCCGGAGGGTCTCATGGACCGTAAACGTGAAGAATTTTGCAGTTTCACCCAAGGCCGACTTTCTGTGGATGCTTATAGCAGGGAGTTTGGTAATCTCGCACGATATGCAACTGAGGAAGTGTCTACTGATGCCAAGAAGCAAGCAAGGTTCCGTAAGGGACTTAGTCCTGAGCTTCGTCGTGACCTCCGTCTGCATGAGTGCACATCTTTTCAGAAACTGGTCAACAAAGCCATCAGTGCTGAAACTGGTCAGACTGACTATGACGCAACACGCAAGCATGGCCGTGATATGGGTTCCTCATCCGGTGCTGGTCCTCAGAAGCGCCGCGTGTGGGTACCCAACACCGCCCTGCCACCCAGGTTTACACCGAGGCCATCCTTCCAGGCGCCTCGCCCCGTTCAACAGTCTGCTCCAGCTAAGCCCTATGGGAGTCCAACTAACAATGCTCCTCCACGTACCAGTTCCGTGACTTGTTTCAAGTGTGGGGAATCTGGTCACTATATGCGTGAGTGCCCCCAGACCAACCCCAACCAGTTTGCTAAAGCTGTTGGCCGTGGCAAGCCGACAGGAAAAATATTCCACGCCAAGCCGGTCACCGCTTCACGTGGCCATGTCAACTGTATCTCTGCCGAAGAAGCTCAAGAGGATCCCAACGTCGTTCTCGGTACGCTTCTTGTCAATTGCCACCCGGCATCTGTTCTTTTCGATACAGGAGCCTCTCATTCTTTTATATCTGAAAATTATGCTCGTTTGCATAACGTCGCATTCGGTGATATGCCAACCTCCATGGTAATTCAAACTCCGGGATCGAAATGGCAAACTTCTAGAGTAAGCCATGGAAATGAAATCCAAGTCGACAGACTTGTTTTCCTCGCGTCTTTGATAGCCCTTAAATCTTCAGATATTAATATCATTTTGGGTATGGACTGGATGTCAGCTCATCATGCCAAAATTGATTGCTTCTCTAGGACTGTTCAACTCACTCATCCTTCGGGCAAGATAGTCAATGTCTTGACCCGAATAGCCAAGCGACAATTATATTCTCTTAACGCCAGCCCTTTGCCAGACCTTGAGGACGTTCCGGTAGTCCGTGACTTCCCGGATGTCTTTCCAGAGGAATTGCCAGGTGTTCCACCTGACAGGGATGTTGAGTTCGTAATAGACCTCATTCCAGGAACCGTTCCGATTGCTAGAAGACCTTATAAGATGGCACCCCTAGAACTAGCCGAGCTTAAGAAACAACTCGATGAGTCCTTGAAAAAGGGTTTCATCCGACCTAGCTCATCTCCGTGGGCTTGCCCCGTCCTATTCGTCAAGAAGAAAGATGGTACGGACCGGATGGTTGTAGATTACCGACCTGTCAATTTGGTCACAATCAAGAACAAATATCCGCTTCCCAGGATCAACGACCTGTATGATCAGCTCGCTGGATCCTCAGTCTTCTCCAAGATGGATTTGAGGTTGGGCTACCATCAAATCAAAATCAGAAACGGGGACATTCCTAAAACGGCCTTTGTTACTCGTTATGGCCAATACGAGTACACCGTCATGTCCTTCGGTTTAACCAACGCTCCAGCCACCTTTTCTCGGTTAATGAACTCAATCTTCATGGAGTATTTGGATAAATTCGTCGTGGTTTACCTCGATGATATACTCATCTACTCCAAGAACGAGGAAGAACATGCCGAACATCTAAGGCTAGTGTTGCAGAAACTTCGAGAGCATCGCCTTTATGCCAAATTTTCTAAATGTGAATTCTGGTTGTCAGAAGTGACCTATCTGGGTCATGTAATATCTGGTAAAGGTATTGCTGTTAACCCTGAGCGAGTTCAAGCCGTCCTTAACTGGACTCCACCTGAATCGGTCAAGCAATTTCGGAGTTTTCTGGGCTTAGCGAGCTATTGCCGTCGCTTTGTCGAAAACTTCTCCAAAGTTGCTAAACCTCTAACCGAACTCCTCAAGAAAGATAAGAAGTTCGAATGGACTCCACAATGTGAGCACAGCTTTCAGGAACTGAAAAGACGCCTGACCTCTGCTCCCGTACTGGTACCGCCAGACTTCTCCAAGGACTTTGTTATCTACTGCGACACCTCACGACAAGGACTAGGTTGCATTCTCATGCAAGATCGACACGTAATTGCCTACGCTTCACGGCAATTACACCCACATGAGGAGAATTATCCTACTCATGATCTAGAGCTTGCAGCTGTAGTCTATGCACTTAAGACCTGGCGACATTACCTCCTCGGTAACCGTTGCGAAATATTCACTGAACACCAAAGCCTGAAGTACATTTTCACCCAACCGGATCTAAATCTCAGGCAAAGACGTTGGGTTGAATTGATCACAGACTTCGACTTAGGAATAACCTACACCCCAGGGAAAGCCAACGTCATGGCTGATGCGCTAAGTCGTAAATCTTATTGTAACAATCTGATGTTACAACAAAGTCAACCGCTTCTCCATGAGGAATTTCGGAAGCTTAACCTTCACATTGTACCTCAAGGTTTTCTTTCCACCTTGGTGGCAAAATCTACCCTTACGGATCAGATTATCAAAGCACAGAAGGTAGATCCGGGAATTTCCCGCATCAAAAGAAACATCCAGAAAGGAATTGCGAATTGCTTCTCCATTAACGATCAAGGTGTCGTATACTTCGGAAATCGACTAGTGGTTCCCAAAGTGCGAAACCTGAGGCGTTTGATCCTTAAGGAAGCTCATGAATCTCCTCTCACCATTCATCCCGGTAGTACTAAGATGTATCAGGACCTACGCCAGAGGTTCTGGTGGACTAGGATGAAGAGTGAAATTGCTCAGTATATTGCAAATTGCGACGTCTGTCGTCGTGTAAAAGCAGAGCACCAACGGCCTGCTGGCACCCTTCAACCCTTAGCTATTCCTGAATGGAAATGGGATAAAATTGGTATGGATTTCATTACCGGTTTTCCCAGGACCAAGAGAGGGAATAATGCTATCTTTGTCGTTGTCGATCGTCTTTCCAAAGTAGCCCATTTCTTACCTGTTCGTGAGAGTATAACCGCTAGTCAGTTGGCAGACTTATACATCTCCCGAATAGTGTCTCTCCATGGTGTTCCTTTGGAAATTAACTCGGATCGAGGAAGTCTCTTCACCTCTCGATTTTGGGAAAGTTTCCAAAATGCTATGGGAACCCGTCTCTCCTTCAGTACTGCTTTCCACCCTCAGTCGAGTGGTCAAGTGGAACGCGTCAACCAGATTCTAGAGGACATGCTTCGAGCCTCTGTTATCTCATTTGGGATGGACTGGGAGAAGTGCCTTCCATTTGCCGAATTCGCTTACAACAACAGTTATCAATCTAGCTTGGGTAAAGCCCCTTTTGAAGTTCTCTATGGACGACGGTGTCGAACACCCCTTAACTGGTCAGAGACCGGGGAAAGACAATTCTTTGGCCCGGATATGATTCAGGAAGCAGAAGAACAAGTTCGCATCGTTCGCGAAAAGTTGAAAACAGCCCAATCCCGTCAAAAGAGTCAATATGACCGAAAGCATAAGGCTATGACTTTCGAGGTTGACGAGAAGGCTTATCTTCGGGTCACCCCTCTGAAGGGAACCCATCGTTTCGGTATCAAAGGCAAATTGGCTCCTCGTTACATTGGACCTTTTCGCATTCTCGCCAAACGAGGAGAAGTTGCCTACCAGTTGGAACTACCTCCGCACCTCTCCAGAGTCCACGATGTCTTCCACGTTTCCCAACTCAGGCGTTGCTTCTCGGATCCTATCCGTGGAGTGGACCACGAAACGCTTGATCTCCAAGATAATCTTACATATCGAGAGTACCCCATTCGTATCCTCGATCAGGCCGAGCGTATCACCCGACGTCAGAACATCAAGTTCCTCAAAGTACAATGGTCGCACCATTCTGAGGATGAAGCAACCTGGGAAAGGGAGGATCGTCTTCGACTTGAGTATCCTGCCTTCTTCCCGGAGGAACCCAAATCTCGGGATGAGATTCTTTTGAGTGGGGGTGAGTTGTCACATCCTAGTTAGCCATGCATTAGAGTGTTGCATCATGTTTACTTTTTCATCAGAAACTTGAAATGGGGATGACAGAACCCCCAGTCCCCTCTGAAACCAACTAGGGTTTACTAAAAACTTTTTCAATGAACCTGAAATGCCCTTCTAAAATGCCCATCATTTTTGTCTTGGTTCAGAACCCCTGCCAAAAGTGGTGCACATTTTCCTAGGCCATCTTAGGGTTTTTGAATTAATTCATAAATATTTGAATTTGGGCATTTAAAATTATATAAAATATTTAAATGCTCAAATACCTCCAAACTAAAATGTTTCATGTTGGAAATAATCCAACTATGGACCAGGAGTAATTTGGTGATTTTTGAAGTTGCCTAGGTATTTTATTAAATTCAACAAAGTTGCAGATATATTAAAAAAAGAAACAGAAACAGAAAAAA